>NW_027660629.1:0-145159 GCF_963280865.1 Gymnoscopelus braueri | reverse complement strand
ATCTTTTTTATTGCAATAGCTTGTAGTAAGCAAGTATTTAAAAGTTACCACAATGCATGCTGGGTATTTTTTTTTTTTTTACTTCTTACTCACCGTCTCAGAGGATCATAGTGTCTCACTGTTTGTTAGTTTTTTTTTTGCTTGCAGTATCATGTAGTATATATTTCTTCTCTCTGTGTATTACTTTTACCTAAAAAATGTATACATAAAGGTGCTAAGCTATCTATACAATGCTATATCTACATACTCAAACTCCATATTAACAAGAGTTTGGTGAAGAAACATATTTTCTGAAAATGAATTCAATGTTTTCGGCTGAAACACTACACCATTTCTATATTAAACCCAGAAGAAGTAACCTCCGTAGGCCTATTGTGAATTAGTAATTAACAGAGTACATTGGATCATGGTCTCCCGCATGCCTGCCAGGTAAGTATAACCTCCTCACCCTATTCGTGGAGGGAAGGGACCCCCACACATACTAGTCACACTTACGGTTCATACGATTTTAAAGTTTCCCTCAATGCATGCTGGGTAATTATTTTTAACCAATGACGGAGCCTCGATGTGGTTGAACCATCTATGAGATCATTCACAATAACGGTTTCACTATCAGTTTTTTAAGACACTTTTTTACTTCTTACTTCCAAACAAAAGAGTAGATTAACTTACTGACCCCAAGCAATATATATTTTCTAACTAACTTACTGCATCTTTTAAGATGTGACACAAGACAAACCCCTAACCAACATCATACAAAAACATGTTCTAACTTGATACTGCATACATAGCATTAGTAAACAAGGATGTCAGATCATCCTGCAATGCATGCTGGGTAATTATTTTTTTAACCAATGGGAGGATCAGTAAAACACTGAGTGCATTGGATCGTAGTTTCTCACCAGCGGATCGTAGTTTCTCACCAGCCTGCCAGTGCCAGGTAACAAAGCCAGGAATCTGGTTACGATGGCTCCCCCTGCCAGGTAAGTATGACTTCCTCACGCTATTCGTGGAGGGAAGGGCCCCACACACGTACTAGTCACACTTACGGTTCATACAACACACGCTCAATCACACACTACTATGTTAACGTACACACATTTTATGAACTAGTTGATCAGCTATTTTAGAAACATTTTGAAAATAATGTGTCACCCACTTCTTTTCCAGGACAAAAGTGTGGTTATTTACGCACTTTTAAAAGCTTCATGTTTTGTCTGTCTTATGTCTTGTTTAGTGTTTTTATGTGTTTTTGAATACTTTTATTAATAGTATGCAGAGACAAGCATAGGGGTGTA
This sequence comes from Gymnoscopelus braueri, assembly GCF_963280865.1. Lineage (NCBI taxonomy): Eukaryota > Metazoa > Chordata > Actinopteri > Myctophiformes > Myctophidae > Gymnoscopelus > Gymnoscopelus braueri. Next base: position 143,861 of record NW_027660629.1, on the reverse strand, counting down.
CCGTATTGTGTTCATTCTATTGAACATGTAATATATGTAAAATGTACATGTTTCCAAATAACATTTCTTGAAACTAAGATCTGTATTACTTATTGTAAGTCACTGATTTTGTTAAATACTATTAGTCTACCCTAGATTGTTTTAAACTAAGTATATTGATATTATATAATGTGTGATAAATTGATGATTTAAACTGGAAATGAGTTCTTGAGCTTTTTAATTTGTTTTTTAACATATTAATCTCAGGGGAAGGTTAGCCAGGATTAAAGTTAACCTGTAAACAGATGACAGGCTGCTCATTATTCAGCCATGTACTCTTTTTAATCCACGGTTTTCAAAAATCTAAATTATAATTTTGAAGTCTAGGTTAGATAAAGCTGAATGTTACACCAAACATCTCCTAATAAATATATATTTTCAAACTAGCTTATTTACTGTATACATAGCCTTAGAAAAAACTATTATTTTGTGTCACCCCAATGCATGATGGGTAATTACACCCCTCACATACATGGACCAATGAGAGAAGGCGGGGTTTTGAATGTATGCTAATTTGGGCCCCAATAGTGGATATCTGAGTACTCATTCCTATTTACTAGTTGTTAAGAAGACATTTTATCAAGCTGACTAACCCTTATAACTAGGATGTATAAAACTACAATACATTTTCCTCAACAGTGAAAGAAAACTCTGAGAAAATGAATGATTCGGGAATATACCACAAAGCAATTATAGTGGGCATAATATCATTGCTGTACGTGTATTAATGAAACAGCTAAATTTGGTCACATTTCGATTTTTATCATCCGCAACGTAATAGATCTTCTGTAAAGCTCATTTTCATCATGACACCGTGAACATCGATGAATAGATTATATGGCATACACAGTTTTTATTTACATGATTATTATTAAAAACGTATACCATTATCAATTATATTCATATACAACAAACATGAGGTTTCATCTAAATCAATCATTCTCTGTATAACATACATAACATTACGCATAGACCAATCACGTATACCTTGCTGATACTTTAAGACGCACATATCAATGATATATGTACACAGGACCATCACATGACATACTCCTTTTGAGTCTCCTTGTTTTTCATCATAAAAACTATCAACTACGGCCCTCACGTTTCTATCATTAATGACACGCCTATTATGACCATGGTACCCTGATATTAGCTCTTTATATGTAGTATTCCTAGTTTTTACATAATGAATATGACTTCTAAAAATATCATATCCCTCTGGTGGGTATACAATATCACCGGGCTTTGTATACTGATCAATTACAGAATTCACAAGGGTTATAAGTCTATTGTAAATAGAACCCTCAATACTAGATGTCACCCCCATTGTAATGAATATCAGTATGGTGATCTAGGTGGCCTCTTTATTCTCTGTATTTGGCTATGCCTCGCTGTCCTCCAGAGTGTACAGGAATGACAAATACTGTACAGGAATGACAAATACTGTTGTGCATGGATCTGTCTGTATTCCTTTATCCATGTGATGAGTGTATCGTCCTCTAAATAAGATTCAGTATAATCCACTGCATTGTCTGTAGGATCACACAACTCAGGAGTGCATCGTCCTAGGTATGAAATGAAAAAGTCAGTATAGAAATAAAACCTATGGCCTGTTTCCATCCTTTGTATTCAACTCATAGAATAAAGACTGACCCCGACAGGATTTGAACCCGCAACCTTCTGATCTGGAGTCAGACGCGCTACCGTTGTGCCACAGAGTCCTTATAAATTAAGTTTTACTCACCAACATTTCTTGGCTATGTCATATCATGCTTTAATAGAAAAGTGAATACCACTTCAACCAACATGGATAGTATTAGTAATGATAAATAATCACAAAAATGTAAAACTCGTAATGTCTGTTGGAGATCGGCCGTTCTCCTTAGCTTGGAGCGTAAAGATCGTTTTTCCTTCATAGAGTGTGCATGTATGGACATGTCTGAGTCTTGTATCAAGCCTGAGCCAAACAGAGGTCTGCAGGGCGGTTTGGAGGTGTGTCAGGGGAGTCACTTTAACCTATTGTGACCATTCAGGCCTATGCATTGGTAAAGGGGCCCCCCACGTCACTGTGGGAGTGGTCCTACAAAACGTATATAGGCAGCTCTTTGCAAGAGCTGCTAGGAAGAGAAAACTTCTCTAACTAGAGCTGAAAGTTAACCCGAAAACACCCCCGCCTGGACATCCTAAGAAAAATATCTTTAAAGTCACTTTCTAACATTGGACTACACTACATGTTCGCTGTTGAGTGGATACGCCGTGCTGCGGGGACAACGAACAGGAACCTTTTTACAGCTATTCTGGTGGACTGATTTTTGGACCTAGCAGTATCACACAACGTTGTGTTACCTGTCGTAATCTGCCTAGTGTTATTTTTCTTCATTTCCTACATATTCGCTATGGCCTCTGTATTGGGTAAGTGTTTAATTTCTTATTTTCTATGTCTATTACATGATCAGATCATCAATCAGATCACTTTCAATGTAAATGAATGTGGCAAAGAGTTGATCAAATTAATTACTAAATATAGTAAAATACTATATAATCATAGTATTTGTATGTGTATATATTGCGCATGAGATATTCCATCCAATTTGATCTAATAGTTGTCTTGTTTAGTTTTTTGCTTATTTTCTCCCCACACGATAGATCCTCTCTCTGTGCACTCCCTCAAGAGCTCTAAGGATCATTTTGTGACACCACCGAATGAAGATGCAATACGTCCCGCTGGCTTCTACACATCAGGGAGCGTTAACGATGACACAAACATTCTGCAGAACCATGACTATGCCATGAATCTACGGGGCCAGAACCGTACAATAGTGACCAAGTCGCCACCATCACCCTCCTCAGAGGAGATGCCTGACGAAGAGGAGACCGGTTTGAGCGACGTTGAACCTTTAGATTTATCTTCGTCTCAGCGCTCATCATCATCCACCCCTCTCCCCCCACCTCATCCCTCCCCATCAAGTTCTGAGGAGCTTGGCACCCTCGCTCGTGAACAATTTATCATCCCCAAAGGTCTGGAGCATATGCTATGTTATAGAAGAGAACCTGAACATAGAGTTTCTGTAAAAGATATAAAAAATGCAGCGAGGGAGTGGGACCGTATAGCAGAAGAGCACGAGCAGGGGCGAAAGGAGATGTTACGTAGAGGGAGTGAGATGCGGGCTATCCAAATGATGGGTCACGAGTCAGAGGAGGAAGAGGAGGAAGCACGGTTGAAGGAGGAGGAAGAGGAGATGAGGATAGCTGATAGGGCACGAGAGGTGGCTAGAGAGAGGAAAGTGACCATGTCTGATTATGAGATGGAGCGTGGTGGATCCCTTACAGGTCATCAAATGCTAAAGCTTGGCATGAAAAGACAGATGGACGTACTTTACGTTCCCTTAGCTGATAACGGTTGTATGCTGGTACAGGATGTTAGTTATGCCGTCATTGTATTCAACCGTAGACGGATGAAGAAGATGAAGGAGATGATGGATTAGTGAGTATGCAGAATTAACTCAAACATTGTTTGACATTGTATATAGGACAGGACAAGTTACAAATGACATTGTGACTTGGACCCATGAGGTTACTAATTCGTTAGCCTCAAATTCGTCCATTGCCTGTATTGGTCCACGAGGCTGTTGCCTATATTCTTTTGCGTCCAAAGACACCTCATCTGACTGACAAAGTAGAAGTCGAGGTCGAAGACTATTATCTGAATTTGCCACGTCACTTTAAAAATATGTAATGTGTTAAATTCTGCTACTTTCCTACCAACTGAGCTGGATGGAGATACATGCATGTCATGCCAAAGGGTTGTATAGTAGCTAGACTACTGCTCATTGTTTTATTTTAGACTTTTTATTTATTTATTCAGTAAATAACTCTACATGTCTAATGTATTTAAAACCTATTTTGCTTTAGGTGATAGATTATTTAGTCTTATATATATATATACTCACACACTTTTCCAAATCATGAACAGGAATAGTGATAGTAACTACTAACTACTGACTTGATGTATTGAAAATAAAAAACATTCATTACAACATGTGTCTGTTATTATTTCTTTAAGGGTACACAATCTAGCTAAAAAGCTACCTTATGAAGAATACCATCAATTGTCTGACTAAAGTATCAATTAAATTGTGCTTTGTAAGTTTTCTGTCTTACAAAGATGTTAGAAATAACCAACAAAATAAAAGATGACTATTTCATGGAAAAAGCATATACTTTTTTTATTTATTTATTATTATTGTGATTACATGTTCAAGAATATAAGTTCAATAATATCTGCTAAACTACACAAATAATGATCTATGAAAATCTAATAATTCTATAGCGCTGACCATGGTACTCTAGGTGGTGAGTTTCTCCAGAACGGAACGAGTTTGTTCATTATATTATGACGCTGATCATATCCCAGAGTATCAGCTGTGATATCTAGCCTCAGCTCATTTAGAATAACTTCACACACTCCTTGCACTCTGGATTCTGTAGTAACAATGCCCCGAGTTTCCAGCACATGCATGATTCCTGAAAGAAATCGTTCAGTCCATAGCATTTCAATAAATTCTTTAAAATGATTGAAGACATAGTAACGTGGCACCGGGTATAGGGCATGTCCATAGGTTACCCCTGGGGTAAAACAGTAACTGACTTTAAGATCTGTCTGATTACTTAGTACGACAGTTAACAGCTTATCAATGCATGTTTTTATAATATCCAGAAAGACCACTCCGCACAATCCATCCGGTTGATCCATAGTCAGGGTTGAATCCACTGGAGAGGGTATCAAAAACACTGGCGAGGAGGTGAAGGAGAAGAGAAAAGACAACTTTAAACACAAATATATCACACATTGTAAAACTACCGATATATTTGTATCAAACTATTTAGGATTAGTTATTTTCTCAATTAATTACCTGTGTCAGAACCTGGTACTGCTGCTGACGAGTTTCTCCAAAATGTAGCGAGATCGTTCAGCATATTGCGTTTTGCTTTGTATCCACCCATCACATGATCAGTATTAGCGGCCTCTTTGATTTTTACCCGAATGTCGTCCGCCATCTTTAGGTCATGAAGATAAGCTTCACAGATCCCCTGCACTCTGGATGGTATAGCAACAAACCTTTGAGATTCCAGTACGTGTATGATTCCTGATAGAAACCTGTCATTCCACAGTCTTTTCATTAATTCTTTAAAATGGTTGAAGACATAATATTTTGTTGGTGGGTCGAGACATCGATGTTGGGTCTGGCTAGGATGGTCTGTTTGACAACCATAGCAGGCTTCTTTCATCTGATCAGTTATTACCAAATCCAGTAGCCTGACGATGCATACTTTTATAGTCATCAGAAAGCATTTACTGCACAGTCCATCAGGCTGATGCAGGGTCAGAGACAAATTCAATGGAGAGGAGAAAGGTATATCACGGAAAAACACAGGTGATGGTGGAGGTGAATAGTATTCATCGCCTCGGTAACATTCATAGGGTGAGTCATCCCATGGGTCGTATGCTACAGCGTACACTGAAGGAGTTTTTTGGGTTGTTCTTTCAGCAGATCCCTCCATGTTTTTGAATAAGGAAAATCGAGAGTGTCTTATATTGTGTAATAGGGTGAGGAGGAGGAGCTCCATTAGAGTGTAGGAGGGTGGGGTGGATATAATAGTTGCTACTTTGACTCAGAATCAGACTCACTGATTTACAGGACAATTGTCCAGTAATTACTGTCTATTGGTATTACTAAGACCTACACACTGGTATTCCTATGCGGAGACCAATCCATGTGGAGACTATCATCAGGTAAAACTGGAGGTTGCTATACTGTAAGTTAGAAGTAACAGACGTTTAGAAGTAGAATATGAATCTAACTTGTCATTTTCAGCTAGCATTACAGGACTATCATATAACTATATCAAATGATATAGTAAACAAAATCATTTTGAATTGAATTGAGCACATTAGCTATGAAAAAAAATGTAACTATGAAAAAGATTTGAGGTGTTTGATATTTTTTTTTATTTCACAAGAAACACATGGATATATTACACACACACACACACACACACACACACATACAAACGTACACACAGCATGTTACACATTTGGGTTTTTAAACACGAATATGTTACACTTAAACACCACAAACATCATAATAAATCATGGTTTTGTGGGTTTTACATAGGTTTTGCAATATTAAAGTTGTCCATTGAGAACAGAGTTGCTCCAGCTGGTTTGTCCATTGCGTACTCTATTGCGCCAGACAGGGTATCGTGGAAATGAAAGAGACAAGGTTTATTCAGATTTACTCGTCTCGGTTTCTTTGCAGAGAGACTGGGCACTACACGATTGACTCCACTAAGGCGTTCCTCCAACAGGGCCATCTTTCGATTCTCTTTTGCTTTGACGAAAAAAACACTGATTAATTTCATCACATCCCGTAGCAGCCAGAAATCCCCTGCGTGAAAGGCTAGGCGTATTGGAAAATACTTTTCTTTCTCCAATACAGTTTTAGGTATTTCGCGAGTAGGGCCCTGAGACCGGAATCTCACCAATAGCCATAAATATGTCCTTGAACAGTCAATAAGGAAGGCTTCACCCTCGGATAACCGGGTAGGGATTGTCTTGTCCACTTTCACCATATCTAATGGTTTGATATAGTCATCGGTGGCCCATCTCCCCCAGAGCAGATAATCAGTGAAATCCATAATGGCAGTCTTCAATCTTTCAAATTCAGATGCATAAACTCTCAAATGATGCAATCCATTATCCAACAATACTCCATCCTCTTCCATTGTATACAGTTCAACAAATGGAAAACGGGTGGATGGTGAAAAATAGCACCGCAATTTTCGATCATTAGACAGTTTCCATATCTTTTCATCCTCGGCCTCATAAATCAAGTGGGTAGAGTACATCTTCTTCTTCTTCTTTCAGCTATCGTCTCTCTAGGTCTAGGCTTTCTGAGTTTTCTTAATAGAAAAGGACCAGAGAGGAGAGTTTTTAGTCAGGCGAACCGTCAAAAATCAATCCACCAGAATAGCTGTAAAAAGGTTCCTGTTCGTTGTCCCCGCAGCACGGCGTATCCACTCTACAGCGAACATGTAGTGTAGTCCAATGTTAGAAATTGACTTTAAAGATATTTTTCTTAGGATGTCCAGGCGGGGGTGTTTTCGGGTTAACTTTCAGCTCTAGTTAGAGAAGTTTTCTCTTCCTAGCAGCTCTTGCAAAGAGCTGCCTATATACGTTTTGTAGGACCACTCCCTCAGTGACGTGGGGGGCCCCTTTACCAATGCATAGGCCTGAATGGTCACAATAGGTTAAAGTGACTCCCCTGACACACCTCCAAACCGCCCTGCAGACCTCTGTTTGGCTCAGGCTTGATACAAGACTCAGACATGTCCATACATGCACACTCTATGAAGGAAAAACGATCTTTACGCTCCAAGCTAAGGAGAACGGCTGACTGATCTCCAACAGACATTACGAGTTTTACATTTTTGTGATTATTTATCATTACTAATACTATCCATGTTGGTTGAAGTGGTATTCACTTTTCTATTAAAGCATGATATGACATAGCCAAGAAATGTTGGTGAGTAAAACTTAATTTATAAGGACTCTGTGGCACAACGGTAGTGCGTCTGACTCCAGATCAGAAGGTTGCGGGTTCAAACCCCGTCGGGGTCAGTCTTTATTCTATGAGTTGAATACAAAGGACCCCGATGGAAACAGGCCATAGGTTTTATTTCTATACTGACTTTTTCATTTCATACCTAGGACGATGCACTCCTGAGTTGTGTGATCCTACAGACAATGCAGTGGATTATACTGAATCTTATTTAGAGGACGATACACTCATCACATGGATAAAGGAATACGGACAGACCCATGCACAACAGTATTTGTCATTCCTGTACAGTATTTGTCATTCCTGTACACTCCGGAGGACAGCGAGGCATTGCCAAATACAGAGAATAAAGAGGTCACCTAGATCACCATACTGATATTCATTACAATGGGGGTGACATCTAGTATTGAGGGTTCTATCTACAATAGACTTATAACCCTTGTGAATACTGTAATTGATCAATATACAAAGTCCGGTGATATTGTATACCCACCAGAGGGATATGATATTTTTAGAAGTCATATTCATTATGTAAAAACTAGGAATACTACATATAAAGAGCTAATATCAGGGTACCATGGTCATAATAGGCGTGTCATTAATGATAGAAACGTGAGGGCCGTAGTTGATAGTTTTTATGATGAAAAACAAGGAGACTCAAAAGGAGTATGTCATGTGATGGTCCTGTGTACATATATCATTGATATGTGCGTCTTAAAGTATCAGCAAGGTATACGTGATTGGTCTATGCGTAATGTTGTGTATGTTATACAGAGAATGATTGATTTAGATGAAACCTCATGTTTGTTGTATATGAATATAATTGATAATGGTATATGTTTTTAATAATAATCATGTAAATAAAAACTGTGTATGCCATATAATCTATTCATCGATGTTCACGGTGTCATGATGGAAAGGAGCTTTACAGAAGATCTATTACGTTGCGGATGATAAAAATCGAAATGTGACCAAATTTAGCTGTTTCATGAATACACGTACAGCAATGATATTATGCCCACTATAATCGCATTGTGGTATATTCCCCAATCATTCATTTTCTCAGAGTTTTCTTTCACTGCTGAGGAAGATGTATTGTAGTTTTATACATCCTAGTTATAAGGGTTAGTCAGCTTGATAAAATGTCTTCTTAACAACTAATAAATAGGAATGAGTACTCAGATATCCACTATTGGGGCCCAAATCAACATACATTCAAAACCCCACCTTCTCTCATTGGTCCATGTATGTGAGGGGTGTAATTACCCATCATGCATTGGGGTGACACTAAATAATTGTTTTTTCTAAGGCTATGTATACAGTAAATAAGTTAGTTTGAAAATATATATTTATTAGGAGATGTTTGGTGTAACATTAAGCTTTATCTAACCTAGACTTCAAAATTATAATTTAGATTTTTGAAAACCGTGGATTAAAAAGAGTACATGGCTGAATAATGAGCAGCCTGTCATCTGTTTACAGGTTAACTTTAATCCTGGCTAACCTTCCCCTGAGATTAATATGTTAAAAAACACATTAATAGCTCAAGAACTAATTTCCAGTTTAAATCATCAATTTATCACACATTATATAATATAAATATATTTAGTTTAAAACAATCTAGGGTAAACTAATAGTATTTAACAAAATCAGTGACTTACAATAAGTAATACAGATCTTAGTTTCAAGAAATGTTATTTGGAAACATGTACATAATACAAAATATTTGACCTATTGGGAGAGAACATATTACATGTTCAATAGAATGAACACAATACGGTACACCCCTGTGCTTGTCTCTGCATACTATTAATAAAAGTATTCAAAAACACATAAAAACACTATACAAGACATAAGACAGATAAAACATGAAGCTTTTAAAAGTGCGTAAATAACCACACTTTTGTCCTGGAAAAGAGGTGGGTGACACATTATTTTCAAAATGTTTCTAAAATAACTGATCAACTAGTTCATAAAATGTGTGTACGTTAACATAGTAGTGTGTGATTGAGCGTGTTGTATGAACCGTAAGTGTGACTTGTACGTGGGTTGGGTGCTTCCCTCCACGAATAGCGTGAGGAAGTTATACTTACCTGGCCGGGGGAGCCATCGTAACCAGATTCCTGGCTTTGTTACCTGGCAGGCTGGTGCGAAACTATGATCTAATGCACACAGTGTTTACTGACCCTCCCATTGGTTAAAAAATAATTACCCACCATGCATTGCATTATGGCCTGACATCCTGGCTTACTAAAGCTATGCATGTAGTAAATAGTTTATAAATGTTTAACATGGTGATAATTCCACAAATGTGGGAATTGTGTGAAAGTGGAGAAATGTTTTTAAAGATGACATTTTGAGAGATACAATGTGAGTAACCTGATATAGACATGGGTGACACATTATGTTATAAAAGGTTTCTAAAATAGCTTAAAATAGCTTCCAAAAACAATGCATAATACAAGTCTATTTCCTTCCAATCCCAACATTCAACAGCTATCATCACCTAGCTTCATAAAATGTGTGTACGTTAACATAGTAGTGTGTGTGATTGAGTGTGTGTTGTATGAACCGTAAGTGTGACTTGTACGTGGGGTGGGTGCTTCCCTCCACGAATAGCGTGAGGAGGTTATACTTACCTGGCAGGCATGCGGGAGACCATGATCCAATGTACTCTGTTAATTACTAATTCACAATAGGCCTACGGAGGTTACTTCTTCTGGGTTTAATATAGAAATGGTGTAGTGTTTCAGCCAAAAACATTGAATTCATTTTCAGAAAATATGTTTCTTCACCAAACTCTTGTTAATATGGAGTTTGAGTATGTAGATATAGCATTGTATAGATAGCTTAGCACCTTTATGTATACATTTTTTAGGTAAAAGTAATACACAGAGAGAAGAAATATATACTACATGATACTGCAAGCAAAAAAAACTAACAAACAGTGAGACACTATGATCCTCTGAGACGGTGAGTAAGAAGTAAAAAATAAAAAAATACCCAGCATGCATTGTGGTAACTTTTAAATACTTGCTTACTACAAGCTATTGCAATAAAAAAGATATAAATGTCTTATGTGGTAAGGTGGTTAGGGGTTTGTCTTGTGTCACATCTTAAAAGATGCAGTAAGTTAGTTAGAAAATATATATTGGCTGGGGGTCAGTAAGTTAATCTACTCTTTTGTTTAGTAGTAAGACATAAAAAGTGTCTTAAAACAAAATGAAAGTGAAACAGTTACTGTGTAAGCTCTCCAAAGATGGATCAACCACATCAAAGCTCAGCTATTGGTTAAAAATAATTACCCAGCATGCACTGCGGTAAATTCTGAATACTTGCATGCTATGGCTGTATATGCAGTACTAAGTTAGAACATGTTTTTGTATGATGTTGTTCAGTGTTGTGTCACATTAAGGTTAAGCTACCGTTGCTTTAAATTTTTTTAAAAAAAAGATTTTTATTTTAATCAAACCGTCAGTGAAAAGGTTAGAGACTAGAGCCAGTTGCCAGCCTGTCTCCCTTTTAAAGTGCAACCTGAGTCCTATCATTACATTAATCATATCAAGTTGCACTCCACTTGTAAAAAAAAAAGTTATAAATGTTTAATATGGTGATATTGTTAGGGTTGTCTTTGTGTCACATTAAGGTTTAGCTACCATTAGCCTTTTAAAATTTAATTTATATATATACATTTTTAAAACCTGCAGTGAAAGGACTAGAAACTAGACAGTGGTACCAAACCTGTTAGACTTTCAATGTATCCTCTATCCTGATGTGTTAACATCTTTTAGAATCACATTCAAAGTGTTCAAACCTTTTTGTTAAAGGACTGTGTACTTTAGGGAATTAAAAGAGTAGCGAGTAAATGCAGCTTTAAACACAATACATAGGTTGTGTCAATGGTGCATTCTACTTGTTTACACTGTATAATAACACCCTGTGAGTGGGGCATTTTCAACCATCTATGTCACTAGGGGCCCCCTCCCATTGGTTGAAATAATTACCCAGCATGCACTGGGGGTATTTTTAAATACTTGTTTTTCTAAAGCTGTGTATGCAGTAAAAAAAAAGTTATAAATGTTTAACATGGTGATGTTGTTAGGGTTGTATTGTGTCACATTAAGGTTTAGCTACCGTTGCTTTAAAAAAAAAAGATTTTTATTTTAATCAAACCGTCTGTGAAAAGACTAGACTAAAGAACCACTTGCCAGCCTGTTACACTCTTAATGCACCTTGATTCCTTTGCATGTTCCCCCAGTTTAACTACAAGGGAGTAAGGAATACTGTTAGAAAATAAAACCCTGCTACGGCATATGTTCTAAAGTCATTATAGGTATTAAAGTTATTATACCCTTTAAGAATAATTTATAAAAGAGTGATTTTTCTGAAATAAGACTATAATGTGCCCTAAGTCAATCAAAGTTACATTTTAAACAACCACTTGAAGCCTGTAAATCTCAAGCGACATTGTAGCAGTCAATTACACGCAAACATTTGATCAAAGAATAACAATTCTTATTCTTTAAGAATAAAACAAAACAGAAACCCCACTAGCCTTTTTGAGTGTATTCAATTATCACTGTCTAGGTTACCCAACCACATCCCCCTACACCCCCCACTCCCTTCACCTTTCAATACACGTTATCCTGTCTGGGACACACCCACTCAGACACAGTAATTGAATTAACCCCCCTCCTACTTCATCCCCTCCCCAGCAGGGGACGCCAAACCCCCCTCCACTCCCCCCCTCCACACAGCAGGGGGGTCAGACATGTCCGGGCATGCTTGGGCACGCCCCCTAATGATGACGTCACTAAAAACAAAATGGCGGATGCTAACATAATTAGCATGTTAGCATGTTGTTAGCTTAGCATTTAGCTACCGAAGTGCCCATTACTACTACTCATGTGATATGTTGTTGTTGTGTTTGGTGCGAAACAATGACACGGGAAAAATGATGACGGACATCTCTCCAACGTAATAATAGATATACAAAATAGGTATACAAATGAAAATAGCAGATCTACAAGCTCACAATGTATCGCTTTGTGAAGCGTTGTGAACTTGTATATCTGCTATTTTCAAATATCCAAAGTATAGGCCTGAAGTGGTTAATGTATATTTTGTAATAATAATCTAAATCTACAAAGTAACTAGTAAGGGACCAGTCGAAATTTACAGAAGGGGGTCCTTGGAGGAAAATAGGGGAGGGTCATGCCTTTCTAATTTTAGTCCAAGGGAGGGTCAGCTAAATTTACTATGAATCCAAGGGATTTTGAATTGATAAAATAATCCGTTTTTTATATACCTTTTTTTGTCAATCGTGGATCGGTGCTTGATGTAACAGGCAAGGTAAAGAACATTAACCCTTATAAACTGTGTCTGATAAAATGTTACCTTATATTACACTGACACATGATACACTACACTCTGTACCTGTATGTCAACATAGTGAGTTGTTAAATGGTAACATATTATTTTGTATTGACTTTTATGATGTTGTATTGTCATCTAGAATGGTGCTTGGATGTGGAGTGACGGTCGCCCAATGACCTTCACAGACTGGGGGAGGGGAGAACCCAACAACGCTGGAGGACAACAGAACTGCATGGTTATGAACTGGGCCAGTAAGTACCTTTAATAAAATGTTTGTTTTAACAACCAAAAAGTATAATAATAATACAAATTATCACACAAGTGGAAGTTACAAACAGGAAGTTACCTCACTAACATACACTGCATGCAATTGTGTACAGACAGAAAACAAAGATAGACTCACCCTTTCGTGGTCACACTTCCTTTTATGCCAGCGGAGGCATTCATTGTCCTGACTCAATTCCTCTTTCTCCATCCTCAGACTCACCTTCTATTTTAATCTTCTTAGTTGTATACTTATGATTTGGCTTCCTATGATTTGAAGCACCAGGACCAAAGAGGACACACACACACGCACACACACACACGCACAAGCACGTGCATGCGCACGTGCACGCACACGCACACACACAGATACAAATTCAAGTTCAGCTGGGTTCAACTTCCAGATACAAAGATACAAAACTACAACTGTAGCTCCGATGCACGCACGCTTGATGACGTCAACGACCGTGTTGAGCATCACAGATACAAAGCGATAGAGCGACAAATATGCTGTGTGTCGTCTTTGTATCTGCTCGTGTGAACGCAGCATGCAGCATGCGTCCATGCATGTGTGTGTGTTTTTTTTTGCAGAAAGAAGTTCATCTGAAATGGCAGCACTGATCATATGGAGTTTGCAACATATCTATCTCCACATCATCCCAAAGGTGTTGACCCTGCTATATAAATAGAAAGATAAAGCATCTAAATGGTTTAAAGACCACATTAATTCAAGTCATATTGAGTTGTTACTTAGAGGTAATGTTAGTGATGTGTTGAGTTGAAGTCTTGAAAACAGAAACAACAGTTCAAATACATATATCAAGATGCAGAGAGAATTCACATGAGCAGGAAATATCAATGTTCTTCCTTGTGTTTCTAATCATGATAACATTTGACATATTTGAAAACTTTCCAAGAGCTTACAGTATAATATGCAAAACCTTGACTTATTATCTTGGTGGTGTTTCCCCATGAAAACCCCACTCTGACATTAGTACCTTGTCACCTCTACCTATGAATGATTGAATTAAATCTTTAATTTGAACCAGTTAAAATGTTAAGCGGTTGACAATGGATGGATGTTAAAATTAGACAACAAAGTAAAAAAAACAATATAATACAAATATAAAACAAATCAAAAACTGCCGGTTTCAGACTGGATCCGTTTGAATCGAAGCGTTCCCGAGTACGCTTGGCTTCTCCCAGCTGGTCAGCATTCACACTGGCCAAAATCCTTTCGTACTCGACCATTTAATTTAGCAGTAATGGTAAATATGTGCCTCATGGGGGCGCTGTTGACTATGGGGCTTTGGAAGAGAGAATGTCATTCTCAGAAGAAAAGTCACTCTAGAGTGAATAATAAAGTTTGACTGTGTTCCTGACGATGTCTTGAGTTATAATAACAACAGATCAACAATACACAACCAAAGCAGTGTGTGCACTGGTCTTTGAAACCTCGAAATGTAACGTTGTCTGTTAATATGATATTGGCGTCACGGACGCATCCTTGGTATGACGTCACAGACTAACCCTTGGTGTATTTATCCTTATAAATACGTTCGCCACACATGTGTTTTTTGTTTATTATTTTTCACGGCTCGTGCTACTCAAACACTAGCGGGATTATTATTTCTTGTCAACATTCAAGTAGAACAATGAGAAGGTATAACCCAGCTAAAATAATGCGTCATTATAACAAATATAAAAATGATATATGATTAGCAGTCCAGTCTGTCCACTTCCTTCTCTTGGTACGGATGGATTCACACTGCCGCGTTCCGTTCCCGACTCCGCAGCAATCGGACCCGAGACTACCTCCCCAGGTGGTTTCGAGTACGGTACGGTGATGCGTTACGGGGAACGGTTCGCTACGTTCACACTACCACAACATCTGCCATGTGGTCTGGAGTGCGCACCCGGGACCCGAGTGTGAAACGGCTCCAACAAAATACTAAATGTTCTAAAAAGGAGTAGGATGAAGTATAAAACGTATTCAATCCTACCCCTTTGTTCCTCTTACTTCAGCGTCATTGCTTGACATCTATATGTGTACATATACCAACATGGTATACATTGAAATAAACCAAATCTTTCACCACAGACAAATTAAACAGATAATTGAATAATTTAATGTCTGTCGGTCCGTGTGTCTGTCTGTATTTATACATTTTATTATTACATGTATCAACAATTTCAATGATTTCCCTCTCCACTACTGCTGTAAGAAACATTGAACAGGAATTATTTTCTACAGTATGATATTATCAGTGCATTCTTCAGATGTCACAGGATCAGAAATATTTTCAGCCAAGTTTGGTCCCACATTTACAAAGAAATTATGAAAACTATTAACAACATCCTCCATGTTATAATTATTAATATCATTATCAATAAAATATTGAGGATAATGTATATGTCCTGAGTCATTTCTAATAATACAATTTAATATATCCTTTAGTGACCCACAGTTGGTCTGTGTAATTTTGTTGTCTACTATATTGTTTTAGTGGACAATTCTTATCAAATAATATTTTGAATATCCTTAAGAATGTATCATAATGCACACTCAATATCATTTTCTGTATAAAGACTCCTAGTCTTGTGTTAATAAATCATACTTATTGCATTAATGGCTTCCTCTGTCCTTACTCTTCTGAATTTGAGTTTGCAGTCTGTCAGATTTCTCTTGCAATTACAGTCATAGACAGTAAAAACAGGTAGGTGATCACTGATATCATTAATTAAAAATCCGCTCATTGTTTTATTATCTATATCATTAGTGAATATATTAATGTATGGGATGTAATTTGGCTGGGTCTGGTAATGATTGGATGTAAACTCATACAATACATGGGGTTAATAAATTCCTCGGTCCTTCTATGATTGTTGTTGTTCTATGTTTTGCACCCTGTCCGTCCGTCCATGTGGACATGTGGACAGCTAATCTCCGGCACTGTTGGCTTGATCGTAGCGAAACTGTGCACACACACTCCCTGGGTGCCAAATCAGAAATTCTCTGCCCCAATTTTTTCAAATGGGCCTGTTATAGCGCCACCAGGAGGCCGCTTTTTACAAAACACATTTTTTGACAGAACTCCTGCAGTTTTTATCCAAACATCATGCAAATCGGTACACAGTATCTCTATAGTCATTAAACCAAAACCAAATTTTTCTGATTATTCATATTCCATCCTGATTGGCTAAGAAAGGCTTCCAAAGTTTGCAGGAGTGCTCCGTTTTGAACAAAATGCCTCAAATCATGAACACAGCATAACATTTCCATGAAATGTTGCACGCACATTCTCACTAGGCCGAGGAGGACATTTTACTTGATTTTGTTCAAATCAGCCTCATGGTGGCGCTATAACAGGCCAATTCGTGTTTTTACCTATAACTGCACCGATCTGTGTAAAACTTTGTATGTGCACTCACTAGAGGCCAAGGAAAAACCTTTGCCCTGCATTTTTCACATCTGCCTTTTACAGCGCCACCAGGAGGCAGACTGTACAGATGTAAAACACATTTTTGGATATTACTCCTTCAGATTGGATCCAAATTTCATGCAAATCGGTACACATGATCTCTATAGTCATGTGCGCAAGGTGGATCTGTTTGATTTTTTATATTCCATCCTGATTCAATAAGATTGACATCTAAAGTTTGCAGGAGTGGCCCGTTTTGAACAAAATGCCGCAAATCATGAACACAGCGTCCGATTGCGGTTAAACCTTGCACACACATTCGCACTACGTTGAGGAATAAATGCCACCCTTTCAACATTGCCTCATTATAGCCCCACCAGGAGGCAGATTTTTGCAAAAACAAAAATCAAATCACGCAAATCGGTACATATTATCCCTTTAGTCAAGTGATCAAGACGGATCCGTCCGATCCATCCGATTTTTCACATTCCAGCCTGATTGGCGAATTCCGAACATTGCTGGTCCACACTAACCTACCTGACCTGGTGGAGACCTGTGCTCCGAGAAGCACTTTTTCTAGTTTGATTTCAAAAGATCAATATTGGTATCCCCACAGATTAAAAGTACTCTTTGGGTTATTTAATGTATAAATCTCTTCTATCCAGTCATCAACATTCTACTAAGTTATCAATCATAGGTGTCATGCTTTCTACCACCATATAGTTCAAAGTACTATAGTTAAATTCATATCCAGCCAGCTCAAAATCCACTCCGCTGTCAACGGATGTTGTCTATGAAGTTGGATGGGGTTAAACAGGTTTTCACCCTGTTTCATTATGATATTGTGTCACATTGTGTCATACCATTGTGATATTGTATCTACAGTGTCATTTAGAGCACTCATTCTTAACAAGAATTTGTCATAGTTCTGTAGTGCAGTAGTTTTCAAACTGTGGACCATGACCCTTACGTGGGTCACAGAAAGGGGGTCAGGTGGGTCGCATTTTTTTTCTTTCTTTTTTTAAATACAAAAATAAAATGAACTTTTGTATGGATGCGTATTCTTTCAGTGAGTACTGTAAGCTGAATGGAAACATTTACCCCCAACTCTATATGTATATGGCAGCGGACCTCCATCTGTCACGGTGCGAGGCAGAGATGTAGGACCCAAGCGCAGGACAAAGGCAGAGGACGAGGCAGACACAGGGCGGATCGAATGCAAGGGGGTTTATTAACCAAAAACAGAGGAACAGGAATAATACACAGGAAAACGAGGGTACTAGGAAAACGTCACAGGCTAGGAACAAGGCTATGACAAAACAGTGACTTACTTTTACGAACGAACAAGGGACTGAACAAACAGGGGAGTATATATTATAGACACAACACAACTGGTGGACACAGGTAAAACTAACTGACAATCAACACAGGGATAGGCTAGGACACAGGTGCAAGACAGAGTTAATCAGAGGACTGGTGAGACAAGACAGGAAACAGAAAACAAGGCAGACAGGAAACAATACTACAAAACAAGAGTACGGAAAACCAGGGCAAAGGCAACAGAGTACAATACAAGATCAATGCAGAACAAAATGAACAACGGCCTAAACAGGCCTAAAAAACAGCCCTTAGGAGTCCAAACCCAAATAAGGGCACAGTCCACGGCCCGAGGAGCGGACCGTGACAGTACCCCCCCTCCAAGGGACGGAATCCCAGACGTCCACATAACAACCAAACAAGGGCGGGTGGTGGGGGCCAGGAGGAGGGAGCCAGAGGCAGGGAAGCGAGGGCCGAAAAAGGGCAAGGGAACAAAAACAAAACTGGCAGGGGCAGTGCAAAAACACGGGGCCAGCTGAACGGTACAGGGCAGGACGGTACTGCGTTAGGGAAGGGCAAAAAACACTGACTGGTTTGGGGCGGGGCAGAAACACTGGACAGAGCAAAAGGGGAAAAGACAGACAGGCAACAACTACACAATCAAAAGACATGCATATTCAAACCAGACGAAGAGACAGAAAGAAAGCCAACAGACAGCACGCAGACTAGCTGACAGGCAGACAACTAGCTGTAAAGCTGACAACCGGGCAGAAAAAACAAGGAAAAAACAGGCAGACATACTAGAGGGAAACAGTAAATATACACAGAGAGAAAACTACACGGAATCACACAGAAAGACAGGAGGGCAGACACACAGACATACATGCAGACAAGCAGACAGGCAGAAGGTGTGACAACCCGAGAGACATACAGACCAACTGACAGACAGCCATGCAGGCGGACCAACATGAGGTTAGACACAGCAGGCGGGTAAAAGGGGCGAAAGTGGTGGACTGGGGACTAGACAGACGGACAAGCAGCGTAGCAGACAAACTAGCAGACATAAAGGTAGGGAGACAGGCAGACAAACAGATGGGGAGAGCAGCTAAGGAGACCTGAGGAGAACCGGGACCAAGTGGCTGAAGAGCAGTCTCGGGGTCCAGTGGCTGGAGTGCAAGCCCAGGGTCTGGCAACTGGAGAGCCAGCCTTGGGGCCAGCGGCTGGAGTGCAGGCCCGAGGCCCTGCTGCTGTAGTGCAAGCCCGGGTTCTGACAGCTGAAGGTCAGGCTCGGGGTCCGGCAGCATGAGTGCTAGGTCAGCCTCGGCAGTGACAACAGAGGACAGTTCGTAAAGTTCGCAAGAGTTGTCAGGAGGGAAGGCTGACAAGGGCACCGAGAACAACGACAGTTCATCGGAGATGGCTGACAAGGGTTCAGGGGGGAAGTCGGCGGGGACAGCCGACAAGGACTCATGTGGGGAAGATGGAACGTCGGCGGGGACAGCCGACGAGGACTCAGGTGGGACGGCGGCGTGGACAGCTGACGAGGGCGTAGAGGGCACACGCAGGTCGTCGACGGCTGGCGAGGGCTCTGGCAAGTCGTCGGGTGACGAGGGCGCAGAGGGCGCAGGCAGATTGTCGACGTAGACGGCTGGCGAGGGCTCAGGCAGGACGTCTATGTAGACAACTGGCGAGGGCTCAGGCGGGTCATCAGCTGGATGTCAGCGGAGACGGCCGACAAGGCATCAGACAGGGCGTCGGCAGGGACAGCCGACCTGGACTTTGTAGAGCTGAGCAGCGGAGGGCTGGGCAGCGGAGGGCTGGGCAGCGGAAAGCTGGGCAGCGGAGAGCTGGTCAGCGGAGTGCTGGTCAGCGGAGAGCTGGGCAGCGGAGAGCTGAGCAGCGGAGGGCTGGGCAGCGGAGTGCTGGGCAGCGGAGAGCTGGGCAGCGGAGAGCTGGGCAGCGGAGAGCTGGGCAGCGGAGAGCCGGGCAGCGGAGAGCCGGGCAGCGGAGTGCCGGTCAGCGGAGAGCTGGGCAAAGGAGAGCTGGCCAGCGGAGAGCTGGGCAGCGGAGTGCTGGTCAGCGGAGAGCGGTGGTGCATGCTTGTCGCCGAGCGGTGGTGCACGCTGGTAGCTGGGCTGCAGTGGAGGCTCACCGTCGCTGGTAAGCAGTGGAGCCTCACCGTCGCTGGAAAGCAGTGGAGCCTCACCATCGCAGGTCAGCAGTGGAGTGTTGAGCAGCAGAGTGTTGGGCAGCCAAGAGCGTTGCCGCGAGCGATGACGATGGCGCCCCCTCGCCCGGTTCCCCTTGACGAGGGCCACGCGAGACCCAGCCCAAGGATTTAGGGCTGACACAGTCTCACCGTAGGGTGGCTCAGGGAACGAGGGGTCAACAGGGGCGAGAGCAGAGCACACAAACCCAAGGCTGACTGACTGGGGTGCAGGCTGGTGAGCAGGCTTGAGAGCAGGCTGGGAAGCAGGCTGATGGCTAGCAGGCCGACGGTTAGCAGGCTGGAGATGAGGTGGGGAAGCAGGTCGAAGGCTATCAGCTCGAAGGCCAGCCGGCGCGTTGCCCATGGCCGCCCACAAACCCTTTATTGCCCCCTTCAGCTTGCCTGCTAGGTCAGGCCTGGAGTAGGCCAAGCGGAGAGCCCGTTTCAGGGATTCAATCTTCAGCTCTGCGCTGGTGGACGGATGAAGGCAGTCCTCCATTATGGCACTCAAGGACAGCAGCATGTTTGTGAAATCGTCCACCTCTGCCTTGTCCGCTGGGTCCATTATTGGTTCGTTCGTACTGTCACGGTGCGAGGCAGAGATGTAGGACCCAAGCGCAGGACAAAGGCAGAGGACGAGGCAGACACAGGGCGGATCGAATGCAAGGGGGTTTATTAACCAAAAACAGAGGAACAGGAATAATACACAGGAAAACGAGGGTACTAGGCAAACGTCACAGGCTAGGAACAAGGCTATGACAAAACAGTGACTTACTTTTACGAACGAACAAGGGACTGAACAAACAGGGGAGTATATATTATAGACACATGGTTAACTGGACACAGGTGAAACTAACTGACAATCAACACAGGGATAGGCTAGGACACAGGTGCAAAACAGAGTTAATCAGAGGACTGGTGAGACAAGACAGGAAACAGAAAACAAGGCAGACAGGAAACAATACTACAAAACAAGAGTACGGAAAACCAGGGCAAAGGCAACAGAGTACAATACAAGACCAATGCAGAACATAATGAACAACGGCCTAAACAGGCCTAAAGAACAGCCCTTAGGAGTCCAAACCCAAATAACGGCATTCAAGGTCCAAATAATAAGGGCACAGTCCGCGGCCCGAGGAGCGGACCGTGACACCATCTGAAAAGAGTTTGAGCCTGGGGCCTCCTTAAGAGAGTTATTTTCAAGATTCTTCTAAATGTTTTGAAAGATCTACAAGTGCATGTTGCATCACAAGCTTATACTGTAGATTGTCTATTGTCGAATAGCCTAAGTACACAATAGGGTTAATAGTGGTTAAACTGATTAGATCCTGACCGATCCAGTCGGTGTGGATGGAGATTTTAATGATCAATGAAGTTACACTGCCGTAACTCGTGTGAAAATGTGCATTGTGCCTTAAAGGGTAAGACCACTTTAGTAGAGGTTTGGGTTGTGTAGTTACCTTGCCATGATGTAACTCCAAAGGTGGGCAAGAAATCAAAAATAATTGTTCCATTGATTAGAAATTGATAATTCAAAATATGCTCCTCATTGACTTACATTGTACGGTAAAACAGCTCTCAAAGTCACTCTTTTAGCACATAAATGAACCCAAACATAGCTGATTCAGACAATATAGAGCATCACCAAACCCAGTACTGTTTGTTTTTTTAATAAAAATGTCAACTTCCTGTTGATTTTAATATTTGAAGATCTGGATCCGGATCCGCCGATCCAGTCCGGGTTTTCTACTTATTAAAAATGGCAAAATCAACAGGAAGTTGAAATGTTTATTTAAAAACAAAAACAGTACTGGGTTTGGTGATGTTCTATATTGTCTGAATCAACTTTGTTTGCGTTCGTTTTTGTGCTAAAAGAGTGACTTTGAGAGTTTTATCCTTAATGTAAGTCAATGAGGAGCATATTTTGAATTATCAATTTCTAATCAATGGAGCAATTATTTTTTATTTCTTGCCCACCTTTGGAGTTACATCATGGCAAGGTAACTACACAACCCAAACCTCTACTAAAGTGGTCTTGCCCTTTAAATGAGTTGTTGTAGGTGGACATGACAGCGGACCAGCATAAAAGCAGAGGTACGCTCTGAATGACTCCGACTGAATTATTTCAGTGATGATTTATTTGTTCTTTTATTGATGCCGGAAAATACATTAAAACAAGGTATGTGCTGCCTAAAACCATCCATTCCATTCCATTCATGTTCCTCTCATTATCATCACGTTATCATTAAGACCTGATGCCACTGTTAACGTCACCAAAACACCGGATGTCACCACAAGACCTGATGTTGCTATTAATGTCACCACAACACGTGTTCTTCCTCGTGTGCTGTGTTAAACACAAGAAAGAACATGTCCTGCGCATCTGCATTCTCTCTGCATCTTGATGAAAGTGTGTCCATTTACACACCCACATAAAGTGTATATAAGAGAGCTAGAGGTTACGTAGGTAACCCCGGTGCTTTTAGTTTAGGAGTGAGACACTCACTATGGGAAACAGCGCCATCTGGCGATGCAACAGAGCTACACAATACGCTCCCGGGGCCCCTTTATTTGGCAAGAGGGTATGTCACGTCACCGGCTGTCCCTTCCCCTTTCCGGAAGGACATATAAGGCACAGTCGTGACGTAATACTTCCTCTTAACACAGTTCCTCTGTTCGCAGTGGCGAAACAAAAGGGGTGTTTGGTGAGTGTCTCACTCCTAAACTAAAAGAACCAGGGTTACCTACGTAACCTCTAGTTCTTTGTCGTTTTGAGTCGTGAGACACTCACTATGGGATCTATAAACCCCCCGGAAGCGTTAAAACCGTTCAATCCCTGAAAAAAACGCACATGCCCCCTCCGGCCCTGGGGCCTGCACACTGCGGGGCCCCAACCTCTGGGGCGCCCAGACCCTCCGGGCCCGGACGCGGCATAAGGGATAAGAAAAGAAGGCCCTGACAGACCGCAGTCTGCCCTATTCAGCTAATAGACATACAAAGTCTGCAGTCTACTAACCCTGTAGCCAGGGGAACAGCGCCCCCTACTCCTGAGACAAACTGATCGTTGGTCCCAAGGATCATTTCAGGAGGAGAAAACCTCAAGTAGATGAGGCCGCTACACCTAGGACTGCGTGCGCCACCGAGGACGCCGCCACGTCCAGGCCATAAAAGGCTGCAAAGGTCGAAGGTGACGACCAATCAGCGGCCGTGCAAATCTCCTGACCCGAAGCCCCCTAGAGAGGGCCCAGGACGCAGCCACCCCTCCAGTAGAGTGAGCCTTCAGTCCACTTAGGTACTGGGGCTTACTTACTTACTTAATCCTCTTCGTCCCTAGTGGGACATAAGGCTTTAACGATCTGCCTCCATCGGGACCTGTCTTGTGCTGCATGTTGTGCCTCGCCCCATGTCAGGTTCATCTCCTTTAGCTCGGCAGTCACGGTTCGTCGCCAGGTTGTTTTGGGCCGACCTTTCTTCCTTTTCCCTGCAGGAGTCCATCCTAAAGCGACCTTAGGTACTGGGGCTCCACCACTAGTATAGGCGAGCCCTACAGCCTCAACGATCCACCTGGAGAGCGTCGCTCTGGCGATCGCTTTCCTCTGGTTACCGCGGCCACAGGAGACAAAGAGCTGCGTAGACGACCTGCTGGCCGCCGTCTTCTGACAATAGAGCTTTAAAGCCCTCACTGGGTAGAGACAGCGCAACCGCTTATCCTCCGCCGATGCGAAAGGAGGTAGATGGAAAGCCACCAACTCAACAGGAGCTGGTGCCACCACCCCGGTCTTGGTAACAAATGCCAGGTTCGGTTTCAAAAGAAACCTCCTGTCGTTATTAGAGAAACTCAAGCACTCCGAACTCACCGGGAGTGCGTATAGGTCACTAACTCCTTTAGCCGTAGACAGGGCCACCAAGAGGACCGTCTTAAGACTAACTAATTTCAGGTCTGCAGCCTTGAAAGGCCCAAAGGGAAAGCGGCAGAGTGCACCCAGCACCACTGCCAGATCCCCAGCTGGGAACAGAAGCCTTGTAGGCGGCCTAGCTTGTCTGGCGCCGCCCCCCCCTGAATGGTATCCACCAGATCAGGAGGCAAGCCACATGAGTCTAAGGTAGCCCTCTCAGGGGCCAGACCCACCGGTCTAGGTCCCGGGGCGGTCGATCTCGTTCCCTGCCAACCGCAGCCGGTCCGTGATCGGAGGGAGAGGTCATGGCCTGGCGTGAAGGAGAGGAGTCACCTCTGATCTCCACACACCCAAAACCGGCGCCACCAACAGCGCAGACAAATCGACCTGTGGTCGGCCAAACCTGGCGCAACAGCAGATCCGTTCCGCTGTTCAGGAGGCCCGGAACATGAGCCGCACAAATCGATGCGAGGCGTGAGTCGCACAACGTCGTCAGCTCGCATGCTAGTCTGTCTAACACTCGGGGGCCCAAGCCTCCCTGTTTATTGACATAACACATGGTTGTAGTGTTGACTGTCCTGATCAGGACAAGTCAACCGCTGATACGAGCCTCAAGGTGTCTGAGTGCGAGAAAGACTGCCATCAGCTCCAGGTAGTTGGTGTGGGCCGACTGTAGACTGAGGTCCCACACCCCCCTGGCCACGCGGCCCTCGTGGACGGCGCCCCAGCCTATGAGGCTGGCGTCCGTCGCGATGACCCTCCGTGAGATCACAGCACTTATACTGACACCCTCTGACAGAGAAAGTGCGCGTGACCACAGCCTGAGTGAATCCATGCAAAGTGGAGACACCAGACCCTGTCGAGGCTCCCTGGTAGGCGGTATCCTGAGAGCCCGCATCCACCTTTGAAAGGTCTCAAAATAGCCTACGTAGGCGGATCAGGTGTATGGCCGAAGCCATGAGACCCGCCACATGCAAGCACAGCCTGTAAGTGACTTTATTTCCTACGCGGAAAGACCTCACACAGGACAGTAAGCCGTCTATCCTCTCCTGGGACAGACGTGCTGCGAGCGTGGTCGAGTCCAGTGAGATCTATATAAGGGAGGTCTGCCGAGACGGAACCAAAACGCTCCCTTGGAAATTGACGGTAAAACCCCAACAGTAACCCCCTCAGGTCTATGTTGGTCCACCTGTCCCCCTGCAAAACCGTGCGCAGGAGCGCCACGGTCGTCAGCATCGAAACTTGAAATTCGTAAGAGACTTGTTGAGACCCCTTAATCCAGAATGGGTCGCATATCCTCCCCCTTCTTTTTTGACCAGAAAATATTTCGAAGAAAACCAGCCGGTTCCGATTCGTAGATAGTTTTCTGATAGTGCCCTTGCTCAGTAGAGAGAGACCCTCTCTCCCAGAGACATTCAATTCAATTCAATTCAATTTTATTAAAGTGTCAAATCACAACAAGTTGTCTCAAGACACTTTACATGTAGAGAAGAGACCCGACATCCCACCCTGAGCAAGCAATTTTGCGACAGTGGCAACGAAAAACTCCCTCTTAACTGGAAGAAACGTCAGGCAGACCCTAGGCTCTAGGGTGGCGGCCTTCTGCCTCGACCGTGTCGGGGGAAAGAAGAGAGAGAGAGGGAGAGACAGACAGAGGAGAGACAGAAAGAGATACAGTGCAAGTAGTAACAATAACAATAGCAGCAAATATAATAGTGTAACATAGTATATGCTAATATAATATAGTACAGCAATAGTGTGTATGCAGTATATAATGGTATAATAAGAGAATGTTAAGATAATATACAGTATAGTGTAGTGGTATAGTGTAATGTAGTAGAAATCCACGGTCGTGCTCCATGGAGAGGCCCGGTCCGCAGTCACAGTATTGAGCCGCAGCTGGGGGTCCATGGACCTGCGACGTGGGAAATAAAAGAAACTCCGGGGAGCAGGTCCCCGGTTGTAGAATTAGTGGCAGGCCTTACTAGAGCGTGAATCCGTACAGGGTTAATTACGATTGTACCAATGGGACACAAACCCACACAACCAAAGGGAGGACGAGAAAAGAGAGGACGAGAGGAGAGAGACATGGCTGCATTACCTCTCCGCATGAGAGAAACAACATTGTGTCTGACATAGGAGGTATGTAAAAGGCACATGGAAAACCACATCAGTGCAACCGCAGTGTGTTGTTGTTGTTGTCCAGGGGAGCTGACCAGTACAACCACAGTGTGTTACTGCTGTACTGAGCCTGACCAGTACAAACACAGTGTAACACTGACGTACCTGCTGTAATAAGCAACACTGTGTTGTTGTGAGTGAGGCTAGTTAGCCACTAAGTGAAACAACAGTAGCCTGACTGGGGGCTATAATAGCATAGAACTAGTCAAAGGCTGACTCACCATGAGCGAGGAGACGTTGAAATCCATTTCCAAGGGGATCGGTGACGTCGTCACGTGATCCAGCGGGTCTGCACGCGCGGTACTCGTCAGAGGTCGTGGAACGGTAGCGATGGTAGGAGCCCACCGCGGTGTTGCCTCAGCGGCTGTCTATGCGCTGCACTTAGAGAAACCACAATGCTATGTGTCGTTGCGAGTGAGGGCAGTTAGCCGCTAAGTGAAACCTGGGAGAACAATACCCTGTCCGTATGGTGTGGAGACGGGTTGCAAGCTTTCCACTGCGTTAAGCATCGAGCTAGAGGGTTGGGGAGGGCTGCTGGCGTCATTCGTCCCACAAACCGTTCGGTCGTTACCATGGAAACTAGTGACGTGGCCGATCGCTCCGGTGAGACCACACGTGTGGTGCCCACTAGAGACAGTATATGCTTTATATGACTGACTGGGAGATTCAAGGAAGTCACGTGACCCCGCACGCGATGCCTCCCTGATGTCAACATCCGGTCTGAACAGGTTGTCGCCATCTTGCCTACCTTCCGTGCGGTCATCTTGTGAAACCCTTTTACTACCGTGGCGTTTTGGCGCCCTCTCTTGGATGGGAGATCAAAACCGGCATGACCCCTGTGCCAAGGTGCAAAGGCGCCCTCTGGCGGACAGAGGTGATACTGGTTTCACTACCTGCACAGGTGTTATTAAATTCAGTGTGGCAAACACATTGGCATAATGGCGAGCATTATATAACAATATATTGATACAATCATAGGCATTATATTTGGTATCCCAGCAGTGTTTGGGAAGCCGAGAAACCGGCTCTTTCCCAAGCACTGTGGGCTTATTTAGACAGGGTTTGAATAATGCAAAGTGTGGTAAAAGTAACGACATAATGGCACAATGACAAGCAATATATAACAATATATTGACACAGTGATAGGCATTATGTGTTGTATACCAACAGTATATGGAAAGCCGAGCACTGGCCCTTTTCCAAGTACTTTTGGGCTTATTTCAACAGGGTTTGAAAAATGCAAGGTGTGGCAAGTGTAACAGACATATTGGCACAATGACAAGCATTATACAATATATTGACACAGTGATGGCATTATATGTTGTATCCAGCAGTGTTTGGAAGGCGAGCACCGGCCCTTTTCCTAGCATTGTGGACTTATTTCTACAGAGTTTGAATAATGCAAGGTTTGGTTCTTTGTAACAAATTTATTGGCACAAAAAACAGGCATTATATTTTGTACCGACCTCACAGAAAAGTGCAAAAATACCCTATTTTTCTTGATTGTAGAGGAGTGGTCCCTGACCCTGTCCTCTGAGTCCAGTGAGGGTCCCTGTCTTTTCCCCAACCTCCTCCTCTCCGCCCGAATATTCCTCGTCCGAGTAATAAACGTCCTCCTGGGGCTGGAACCTGCCGTCTGGAAGGACCGCTTGGGGGCGGGGGAGAGGGGGGGGAAGGGCCGCTGTTGTGTTGTTCCAGAAGAGAACCATCAGGAACAAAAACGGCGGATGGTGCCTGGCCGTGGCAGAGCTGGGAGTAGTGAATATCAATACTCACAGCGGCGGTGGTCGGGTGCTGGTTTCTGTGGCTCTGTGGGAGGCTAATGCTGCGTTCCACAGGGCCCGTGGCAGATAGTGGTGGGGTCCCAAGGTGCTGCGAGCGATGAGAACCGCCGCTCGTGGCTACTGGGGTCGAGGGGGGGAGGTGGGAGTGCCGTTGCGGCGCGTCGCGAGAGTCGCTAACGCCACTAGCATCCAAGGCCTCAGCGTCTCCGCGGTGCAAGGGGCCGGTGATGGCGGGCGACTCACCGCTGCTGCTGTCTCCGGCGATCAGGGCCGAGCAGTCTGGGAGTCCACATCGCCGTGATGGTAGGGGGCCATCGTAGGCGGAGACGCTGCTAGCGTTGGCCATCGTGAGAGGCGGTCGTAAGCTAGGCTAACAGCTCTATACGGGGAGGTAGCCTAAGGCAACGAGGTGCTAGCGGAAGCTGTGGCTGTAGTCTAGCAGCTAAAGTGGCTAGTTAGCAGCTAAGTTAGCGGCTAAGGTAGCTAGTTAGCAGCTAAAGGTGGCTAGTTAGCCAACTCGCCACGAGGTAGAAATAAGCTGTAAAGATGTTTTCCGAGGCGAGAGAAAACCTGTGGGTGATTGATCCTAATCTCCGCTTTTAGGGTTAGAGCTGGTTTCTCTCGTGAAGACTGGAAATCGAAGATTTTGAGTAGTTTTGAAGTTGTTTTCAGTTTTTATAAGCGTGTAGCCTAGATGCATCTGCGAACAGAGGAACTGAAGAGGAAGTATTACGTCACGACCGGGCCTTATATGTCCTTCCGGAAAGGGGAAGGGACAGCCGGTGACGTGACATACCCTCTTGCCCAATAAATGGGCCCCGGGAGCGTATTGTGTAGCTCTGTTGCATCGCCAGATGGCGCTGTTTCCCATAGTGAGTGTCTCACGACTCAAAACGACAAAGAACTGCTGTTTCTGATATTCAACACAGGACGAACCACAACACATCATTCTATTGAAGGTTTGACATGACTCCTCGTCTCCTCTGTCCTTGTTGTTACTTCTCTGACTTTCAGAGGTATCTCTAACATGTCTGTTTCTTTCTAGAAGGAAATCATCTTCATCTCCGTCATTATCATCATCATCATCATCATCATCATGACCATGAGGATGCTGAGTGTGCTTCTACTTCTCTGCGCTGTGATGGTCTTGACCACTGCTGCTGCTGCTCCTGCTGCAGTTGTGTGTGTGTGTGAGTGTGTGTGTGTGTGTGTGTGTGTGTGCGTGTGCGTGTGCGTGTGCGTGTGTGCCAGCGAGGGGATTGCTGAGTTCTATACCTAAAGCAATTTGTGTTAAATTAAGTTATCTTTTCCCAAATTATTAAATTCTACTATAAAATGAAAAGATATGCCCATCCATCCGTCTGTCTATCCTTCGGTCTATTCATCACCTTTGTTCTCCTTAGTAGGATGACCAATCAATCTGAGCTTGCACATGGGCATTGACTTTTCCCATATATACGCTGTTTATTAGTGTTTTCACCACAGGGTCTGTAGTCGCAATCCCATAGCTTGGATGAAAGGCAAAGCTAAGCAGATCTAACCTCCATGAAGAACCTCTCACTCCGCTATACAGCTCCGAGATGAGGTTCAATGTGGATGTCACCCAGAATCGGTAGAACGTCCGCCAAGGCTCCGCTGTTTACCCTTTTGTATACATCATGTCCAAAAAACTAATGGTAGATTCCAACGCGTACAGATGTTTAAGGTTTGGTTGGCTGGAAAATATTTTCGGTTGGGGCACGAATTAACTAAATCGCTTATTTAGTCAGCCTGTGGCCATGTTTCCCATTCAACCCGGAAAACCCCCCTACGTCCGCTGCCAGTACTGCTCCCGGTTTGGCTACAATGGGAAACATGGCCACAGGCATACTCTCCTGAAAATACAACAGACACTTGAAGTCAACCGCTTGAAAGCAACAACAACAACAACAACAACAACAACAACACATAAACTAACAAAATCAGAAAATCCTAAAACAAACTAATATGCAAGGAGGTAGTAATGAGCCAGTTTCAACAGTTACTATTAACCAGTGGTTGAAAAATTACTAACATTTCTTAGTTATTTACTTTGGTTAAAATAAATGTTAAATATCTCTATATTCTGATAGTATTCATTGCTATAGAGTGTTTGTTCAGTAAAAGGAGTCTCTCCAGCTCTCTATTAAACATAAAATGCTTTTTCAGTGCTCTCTCCTGATTGGCTTAAAATGTGTCACCTACCTGCAAATGTACTATATTCTGTTTATAGTAGTGCAGATTAACTGGGAATTACAGGCGAATCGTTCACTTCTGGATACAAGCACCACAATTGGCACACATACTCCTTAGGTAGTGCTCTTTTGATAAAACCTGTTAGCCACTTAAAAAATCAAGATGGCTGCCATTTTTTTCAAGATGGCCACCACCTTAGTGGAGCAGCTAGTGATATAATCTTTTAGGTTGTGATACAAGAATGAAATTTGGCACATATAGTCTGTAAGGGACACTCTTATAGAAAAGGGCGCTAGCCACTCAAAAATCCAATATGGTGACCATTTTTTTCAAGATTGCCACCTTGGCTGAGCAGTTGGTGATTTAATCTTTCAGGTTGTGATACAAGGATGAAATTTGGCACACATACTCTAAGGGCCACTGTTATGGAAAAAAGCACTGGCCACTCAAAAATCCAAGATGGCAACCATTTGTTTCAAGATGGCCGCCACCTTAGCAAAGCAGGGGGTGATATAATCTTTCAGGTCATGATACAAGCATGGAAATTGGGAGGAACAGTCTCCAAAAGTCATTTGACAATAAAACAATCACAAGCACATGTAATGTGAAGATGGTGACCATTTTCCAAGATGCTGTTTTTGCCCAATTAGTTTTACTCACATTTGCAACTTCACAGTGCTGTGCAGACAAAAACCCAATTTGAAGCATTTGCACCTTCCACTGCACCCTTTTTGGCAGCCACATTTGGTGAGTTCTCTCTGCAAGTGGTGAATTGGCTGTCCAGAAGACCTGCCATTCTTCACCAAATTTCTTCCATCCCCATTCGGCTGGACTTTCTGATTCTCGCTGACGCTGGGTGGACTGACCCCATATGCAGCCTGCCTGACAGTTTTGTCAATAGTTTGCCATCATTTAGTGTCTGGGCACATTCATGTAGTCTGTTGTTCAGGCTCATTGTCATTACCTGTCTTAGGTCAGATTCAGGGGATATTTTATCACAAAATATGCAAGCCAGACTATCATGACTGGTTCTACGGCGGTTTGTGTGGTCTTCATCTATTTCACTACTTTGAGCATCTGACTGTCGCTTCCTCACACCATCTAATTTGGTGTTGTTGAACATTTTTTGACAACTTGTGTGATACTTGGCCTGGTTTCTTCTCAAAGTAGCTTCTATGCCACCACCTTCATCCAGCCTTGCTGGGTTCAGGATCATTGCCATTTGATTGATCTCACGAAAGAGTGGAACATTGGTGGAAATTGGTGGTGATACTAGGGCACCAATAGTTGAAGACAACATTTCTTCCAATCAGTTTGCCTGTTGGCTAACATTGGATTTGAGTTTGCCATTTTTTGGTGGATTGATTTCTGAATAAGGCCGAGGGGCTATCCTTTTACCAACTTAATCAAAGTGATACCGCACATTCAGGTAAGGGATACAACTAGGTTCGGGTGACCTATACCTAGCCCGATCATTCATCCAGTGCCATTTAAGTCCTGTGTGATCTGTACACCTTCCGGGTAAGTATACATGCACAAGTCATGAATAGCCCCGCTTATCCTTGGCTCGGCTCTCCCGCGCTGGCACACCCAGTCAATTCAGGCACGGCTATCTAACTACATCTACTAACTATTACTAGCTAATTGACCTGGGCTGTTAGACAGCATTTGGGACACTGTTAAGATATACTATTACTACAGTATTAGTAAAAACTAGATCAGCAGACACTGAACCCCATGCTGAGTTACACAGCAGTGATGCCACCATTGTGCCCTGGATGTGCAATGACATTCACTCTATTATAATAAGCTATATAAGACATAATGTTACAACTCCTGGAAGTCATCTTGGAAAATGTCAGCCATTTTGAATTGTTTGGGTGGCCTGCTCCCCTTTTCACAAGAGTGGACCATGAAGAGTATTTGTGCCAAATATCATCCTTGTATCACAACCTGAAAGATTATATCACCATCTGCTCCGCTAAGGTGATGGCCATCTTGAAAAAAATAGTCGCCATCTTGGATTTTTACACAGGTTTCATCAAAAGAGCAATACCCAAAGAGTGTGTGTGCCAATTTTGGTGCATATCTATGACATTTTATTGTGAAATTACTGCACATTACTGTATATTCAATGGTGGCCATCTTGAAAAATGGCCACCATCTTAAAATCTTTGGGTGGCTAACATGTTTTTTATCAAAAGAGCAATACCCAGGGAGTATGTTTGCCAATTTTGGCGCTTGTATCTATTTGATTTTGTTGGGAAATGTAATATTACTGTATATTCAATGGCGGCCATCTTGAAAAATGGCCGCCATCTTGAATTTTCAGGTGGCTAACGGGTTTTATCAAAACAGTACTACCCAAGGAGTATGTGTACAAATTTTGGCGCTTGTATCCGGAAGTGAACGATTACTCCCCTTAACTGCCCCATGCACTATTACTAAAGCGCTGGAGATATCCCTGTGACCGAACAAACGCTCTGTTGCAATGATTACTATCAGAA
The DNA here is from genome assembly GCF_963280865.1 of Gymnoscopelus braueri. Classification (NCBI taxonomy): domain Eukaryota; kingdom Metazoa; phylum Chordata; class Actinopteri; order Myctophiformes; family Myctophidae; genus Gymnoscopelus; species Gymnoscopelus braueri. Next base: position 111,027 of record NW_027660629.1, on the reverse strand, counting down.
TATAGTACTTTAACATGTTTAACAAAAAAAGAAATCTACCAAAAAATATCACTTACCCTACCTTTAAGTTAAAGTATCAATTCTGCAATATAGAAATACTCTGTTACAAGTAAAAGTCCGGAATTCACAATGTACTTAAGTAAAAGTACAAAAGTATTGGCATCATAATGTACTTTAAGTACCAAAAGTAAAAGTGCTCATTAGGCAGAATGTCCCATTTCAAGTTTTCAAATGTATAAAACATCTTTTGAAAATAGCTACAAGAAAATAATCTACAAGATCAGAATGCGTCGCGATGCGACGCATTGTGAGCTTGTAGATTTGTTATTTTCAAATGGCCGAAATGAATATAGGGCTGTTTGTTAATGTTTGTTTTGTAATAATAATCAAAATCCTCAAAGTAACTAACTCAAGTTTTCAAATAATTGTAGTGGAGTAAAAGTATAATAGTTGCCTCTGAGATGTACAGTAGTGGAGTAGAAGTGAGTAATACTTAAGTAAAGTACAAACACCTCAAAACATCTGTTATAAATGTAGCTTTAAAAAAAAATGTTTTTGTGTTGTTGTATTCCAAGATACTAGTCCATACATGTATTTCCACCTGCCATCCAGCCAAGCTATAGGACTGTAACTACATATCCCATAGATCTGCTTGGCTTTGCCACTCATCCAAGCTATGGGATTGCGACTACAGACCCTGTGGTGAAAACGCTAATAAACAGCGTATATATGGGAAAAGTCAATGCCCATGCGCAAGCTCAGATTGATTGGCCATCCTACTAAGGAGAAAAAAAGGATGAGGATGGACAGACCGAAGGATAGACAGACGAATGGATGGGAAGATTTGTTCATTTTATAGTAGAATTTAATAATTTGGGAAACGATAGCTTAATTTAAAACAAATTTGCTTTAGCTATGGAACTCAGTAATACCTTCATAGGCACACACACACACACACACACACACACACACACACACACACACAGACAGACACACAGACACACGCACGCACAGACACACACACACACACACACACACACACAAGCACACGCGCACGCACGCACGCACGCACGCACGCACACACACACACACACACACACACACACACACACATTATTGGTTTCTAAACCAAGTCGGCAACATTGGGATGATGAATATTGCATTTTCAGATTTGCTTCTGTCAGCACAAATAAATCACAACCAGTGTGAAGAGAGTGGTGCCTTTCATGAGTTCATTTCATTAAGCTATGCTTTAAAATAACTTTATATTGGTAGAAACATCTTTTAAATATTTTAACTCACTTAAGTTACTTTTAAGTATACTTAAAGTATGTTAACTCAAATTGTAGATTGGTCTTTTTAGGCTGGACGGACGGAAGGACAGACACACAGACAAAGCCAGTCCTGGAGTGGCTAGCACCACTCAAAAATACACACGCGCACGGACACACACATACTATTACGCATTATTACTACTATTACTTGACACAAATGTCACATGAAATCATGTGGGTGTTTGCGTGCGTGCGTGCGTGCGTGCGTGCGTGCGTGCATGCGTGCGTGCGTCAGTGGCGCCGGCGCCTGTTTAATTAAAAGACACTGTGTCCCCCCACAATTTAGTACAGCTGGGTCCCCCCTATACTATATTACTATATTACTATATTATATTACTATATTATTGCATAGTTAATTAAACAGGAGTCCATTTGGTTACAGCTGACTTTTGGGATGAAGAAAAAAGAAAAAACCTGACATCTACACTTCATGGAGTACATTTTAACCAAATTTACCGAAATACCAAAATATTAACAAAACCACCCGGAGAAAAAAAATGAACTTTTCGCACGGACGGCATGCACGCGCGCGCATGAGTCCCCTGATGTGTCCCCCCACCTATTTTTCCATTCCAGCGCCCCTGGCGTGTGTGCGTGTGTGCGTGTGTGCGTGCGTGCGTGCGTGCGTGCATGCGTGCATACTATTACACATTACTTGACACAAATGCAACTAAGTAGATTAAAATAGAAGGTGTGTTTAAGGATAGAGAAAGAGGAATTGAGGACAGAACAATGAATGCCTCCGCTGGCAGCTGAGGAGGGCCTATAAAAGGAAGTGTGACCACGAAAGGATGAGTCTTCATTTTCTGTCTGTACAAAATATTATGCAGTGTATGTTAGTGAGGTAACTTCCTGACGTCAGGTATATTGTAAACACTGAGAAGAATAGCAAAACAAAAGGAAGCAGTGCACCACCTTGTGGTACCAACTGGCATTGCATATGCCTACTGACTGTTACAAGCTGCCTAATCTAATCTGCATTATGGATATTTCATCAGATAAAACCACCATATTAACATCTACCACCTGCACCCCCCCCTCCCAACTACAACAGTTGCATCTTAGATCATCTCTGTCTGTGACCTTGTCACAGTCAAATAAGGGAATGAAGGGGAAACAAGGTGTCAAATTGCAGCACCTGAGTGACATTCACTGAGGAAAGAGAGGGTGACGGCTTCAGCCTGTAAGGAGGTAAGCCATGTTAGAGGGCCGAGTGCAGCTTGGATGGGCTGGCTATGACCCACTTGAGAGACCATCATTTGGGTTGGTTGAAATTAATGCCCAAATACACAAAGCTATATTGACTGCAAGTACCTCAGAGTTGCACCATGCCAATAATACACATGCTCTCCTTCAAGTTGTGTGTGCCAAGTGCAGGGGCAGATGCTGATTATGGGTATGGAATGGTGTGATTTGTTGTTTATGCCCATGATGACTTGTTTGTGCAGTATAATTACAGAGACACGACTGTGTTAAACACCCTAAAACAGACGTGTGACTTGTTTTTCTTGTACACATATCCGACAAAATATCTCTCTATGCATCAGTAACTGAAGAGCCTCAATGCTGTGGAATTGAAACATCCATGCAATACATCATTTAAGTAATTTATAAGTGACCACTGTTCCTAATAGGATGAGTATATACAGTGGACATATTTCATGTACTGTATGTGCAAATGTACATTCCTTAAAGACATTTTAGTTACTAGTACGGTCACATATTAAACAAAACCAATGAGTAAAAACAGCAGAAATACATATATAAAGTTATCAGTTCTCTTTCCAACAGACATTGGGCCTCATGCAGCAATAAGTTCCTAATGTTTCCTCTTACATATCTTCCTAAGTGAATTCCTAAGAGAAGTTGAGTCAGATTCATGAAACGTTCTTAAAAGGCAGAATTGTTCGTAACTATGTTCTTGATGATGATGAATCCCAATCCTCGTAACTTGAAGGGGTGTGCCAGTTCATCCTAATTACCATAGGGAGCCGCCCCACCAATCCCCATATAAGGCATGACTGCATGGCTCTGCCTGCAGTCACACCTGTGTGTGATTGCTGCACACAGAAATCACAGGAAATCACACACAGAAATAAAATTGAGAGAATGAAGTAAAGAATACCTAAACTGTGGTGGAACACCAGACTCCAAACATATAAATAAATTAATTAATAGTTATGTGGACGTACTTCTGAAGTGAACAGCAAATTATTTTATTTAATTAATGAATGTATTTTATTATTTCTCTCACATTAATCAACATATCACCACTAGACATCAATGTACATTTGCTGAAATTAGCTGTTAAAAATGTTATCCATATTTCATGTTCAGGAGTAGCGTTAGTAGTGGATATAAAACATTGTATTACTGAAAGCTGGTGGGTGGATATGGAGGGTCTTTAAGGTAGCAGCTGCTTGGTATGTAATGGGGTGGAAATAGGGGTGTGGTGGGTGATATGGTGGTGCAAGGAGGGGTGTAGGGGGCTATGTGGGGGGTATGGGGATGGGTATGACGGGTGGGTATAGGGGGGCTTTCAGGTAGGAAGGGGACTGGAAAATGGGGGTGTGGCGAATGTCGGGGATATGGGGGTGGGGGTATGGGGGGTGATGAGGTGGGGTGGGTGGGGGGTTATGGGGTAGGTATGGGACTTGGGCTTCAACTCAACCGGGTCCGTTTGGGTTAGATTGTAATTTCAGACCTGTCTCAAACATTTTCATGTCAAGGACCCCCAAATTGACATGCATTTGGCTGCAGACCCCCACCTGAAAATATTTTCTGCCAGGGAAAATGTTTCAAGATTTATTAAAATGTCTCGAAAATAGCCGATCTACAAGCTCAAAATGGCCAGTAATGGGACGTGTTGTGAGCTTGTAGATCGGCTATTTTTAAACAAAGTATAAAATAGGGTTAAAGTGATTAAACTGTTCTTCGTTTGCTGTGGACCCCCTGAAACTCCCTGAAGGACCCCTGGGGGTCCCCAGACCACACTTTGAGAACCACTGCTCTAAAGATATGATAAAAATATTATTGTAATTTAAATCCTATATTATACAACTGTAGAATTGAAGAAACTTCGAGAATTAATTATTTTTGCACAAATATGTCACACTTAAGAACTCAAAGGCCAGCCTAAGAGTGCTCATCAGTGTGTGTAGATTCTGTTCTTACCTGAGAACAGATCACAGCTAAGAAAACATTGGAGTATACCAAAATCTTCTTAAAAACCTCTTAAATGAGTCTAAGAAAAAAAAATCCTCTTAAGAAAGTGTGCGTAGATTCTGTTCTTACCTAAGAACAGATCACAGCTAAGAAAACATTGGAGAATACCAAAATCTTCTTAAAAACTTCTTAAGTGGGTTTAAGAAGAAATATCCTCTTAAGTACTGAATGAGGCCCATTGGCTGTCAGTGACCCTCTCCCTGTGGAGGTGGAGCTGTGGTAGGACAACGCCCACCTCCAACCAATCAACACCCTTCACTGAATTGATCTTGGTCTCTTCAGTGGGGAAATACACAATGATCAGGATACAATGGATTATGACAATAATTACATTGAATTAACAGGTGCACCTTTTACTGTCATGTCCGGATTATACTGATTTAATAATGTACGTGCCTCACTACGGCCCTCAGTCATTATAACATAGGCCTACTCTGTAAACTGCAACTTCTAGTGGCTTATTGCTTTATCTACCTATATAAAGGAGAAAGCTACTTCCGCCGCTGACGCCACACTCACTCCATGCATTTGGACCTCTCACCGCTGACGCCATACCCACAGCATTGATTTGGACTAAACACAACAACTACATATGACATCTCACCACAACACCAGCCACAACGTGCGCGCTGAATTTACGGGTGGCGTAGGGTACTTCTCATTGCTCACTACACATTTGCCTCAACGGAACATAATTCATTCCACTCACCACATTACGACCACAACGGACGGGGAAACACTTTCGCACCGTTTACCGTGCGCACCACCGAACGCCGACGGCCACAGCCGAAGCAACACGACGCGGCGGCCATTGAAATCTCTGCATCGCCACAACAACAACAACAGAAGCGCGTCCGTCGCTTCAACCCCCGCTCTTGCTTACCTTTTTGTTTGACCCACGCCGTTGCTTTCACTTTAGTCATGTCTCTATCACACCACACTAACGGTAATATGTCCGTCATTCACGTGCCATGTACATCCCAAAGACAACCAACACCACATCTGCGACCAGCTAATTTCTGGCAACATTTTTCACATGGGCCTGTTGTAGCGCCACCAGGAGGCTAATTTGTGCAAAACCCATTTTTTTATATTACTCCTACAGATTGTATCCAAACGCAAATCGGTAGGCTATACACACTATCTTTATAGTCATGTGATCAACACGGATCTGTCCGATTTCCCATATTCCATCCTCATTGGCTAAGATTGGCTTCCAAAGTTTGCACGATTGGTCCGTTTTGAACAAAATGCCTCAAATTATGCACACAGCATGCAATTTACATGAACTTTCACACGCACATTCCCACTAGGCTGAGGAAGAAATGCCCCCCTTTTCACATTGGCATGTTATAGGACCACCAGCAGGTCTCATTTGCCTCAAATCATGAATGCAGTGTCTGATTGCTGTGAAAGGCCTAAGAACAAATGGCACCCTTTTCACATTGGCCTATTATAGCGCCATCAGGAGGCCACAATAACGTACCTGACCTGGCGGAGACCTGTGCTCTTTTTTCTAGTTTTTCTGTAAAGTTGCTTGTAAATATTGGTAGTTGCGGGTTGCGTTTTTTTGGTCTTGTTTCTAAAGTGTAGTTGCTTATTTGGGCTTGCTTGAAAGCTTTTAATTATTATTTAAACCAATGGTTCTCAAATATGTTCATGTCATGGACCCCCAAATTAAGATGTCTTTGTCCCTATAACCTTCATCTGAAAATGCTTTGTACCAGGGAGCCCCACATACAAGATTTGTGCTGTTAGAATGTAAAAACAATCTTCCAAATATTCCAGTTATTGTTTTAAATAGCAGATCTACAAGGTCACAACGTGTCGACGTGTTGTGAGCTTGTAGATCGGCTATTTTCAAATAGCCGATGTATACAGTATAGGCTATATGCTCATGTCTGTAATTACCGAAGGAGTTTTCTCAGGTTTAGAGCCAGGATACAGTATAGTTATCATCTATCATCTAAAAAATAAACTGGATACACTGTGTTCTGAGTGTAAACAATAATGACTGTTATTCATCAACACCTTTGGGACTAAACAATGAGGCTGATACATAATACTGTAACAGAGCTCTGGTCTATTCTCTGTCTCTCATCCGATCCTGAATAATTCTCTGCCTCTAGTACTGACTGCCTCTAGTACTGACAACTAATCTAGACAACTCATAACCTATTATGAGTTGTGTTGTTCACACCTAGAATTGGAGAAGCATAATGATGCGAGAAATCCTTTGTGCCTCTTTCCCAAAAACGCACAAGTTGTTGCTATCACCATAGAAACCATAGAAAGCCTGGCCCAGATTTCCGGAAGGGGGATGGTTTACCAGGCTAATAGAAACTATGATCACTCCAACCATCTCTGTGCCGTAGACAGACTGTCAAAGGCCAGTTTTCCTTGTGAGAACTTGTGAGCCAAAGGGAGGCCAGTATAAAACACTCGGCGATCAAAACTGCTGGTGGAAACCTCATTATGTCCAAAACTGTTACTTTTCAGGATTCAAATTCAAAAGTCGCAGATCTACAAGCTCAAAACGCGAGCCACGTTTCGAGCTTGTGGATCTGCTATACTTTTGATGCTTTCGTGTGACGCTGTAGGATGATCAAGTACGGCGTTCATTTACAAAAAAAAACTCAAAAAGGAAGAATATGGAGATAAGAGGTTTCTGCCCGACAGCGACAATTTCAAGTTTTCATGCTCAATTTTTGACAGTTATTAGAAGTCACTGTACATTGTATTGTAAGAAGTGGGATACATTCTGAGATGAATAATACACCTGCCTGCCCAGACAACTCTACCAGTGATAGAATAGTATGAATATGCTAGGGATTACTTGGCTCACATGTAGCCCCATGCCCGCACGCTAAACATGTCATGTTACATGTAACTATAGAAAGAGATTGTCAGACATACATCACTACCTGAGGCAACTGTGTGGACAGACCAGTCAACTGGAACCCATTCAGTGTTGCCATGTCTGCTTATTTTTAGAGACTTTGCGCTTGTTTTTCTGCCAAGTGGCTTGTAAATATTGATTTCTGCTTTTTTGGTCTAAAGTATGGTTGCTTATTTGTGCTCGTTTCCTACGTTGTTTAAACAAGTGGTTCTCAAACATTTTCATGTTTGAGAACCACGTTTGAGACCCCCAAATGAATATGTAATATTATGTGTATCGCCATCATAACACATTTCGTGCCAGGGAACCCCGAACTAGATTTGTAATTGTTTGTAATTTGTAATTTTTTCACAAGTTCTTTTTGAAAATAGCAGATCTACAAGTAAATTAGTCGCTTCTTTTGGGCTTGTTTTCATAGACCTGGTTGCTTGTTTCTCTCGAAAAATCTGTTAACCCTGAACCCATACAGTAGACTATCGTGTCACCGCACAAACATGGAGGCTAATTCAGCTGATTAGGGCATACATGTAATTAAACTAGAGTGGTTCCGATGGCGATACCAGTATCGGAAAAGCTGCCGATACTGCCTAAAATGCTGGTATTGGTGAGTATGCCGGTTGTTTTGTTTCAAACTTTTCTCCTCTAATGACATACCCCAAAATCTGGATAAATTATTGGTTGATTATTTTATTATATTAATAAAGAGCTGGAGAGACATGGAGACTCCTGTTACTGAACAAACACTATAGCAATGATAAACAGAAAATGCATTTTCAGGTCGGGATATCAATTTTATCCAATCAGGATAGAGAACACAGTCAGGATACAGATTAAACAAGTGAATTGGAAGTGATGACACAAATACATGAGCAGACTAAATTGGAACTGGAACACTATAAAAACAATTAAGCTGATAAATGGGTACTCTCTCCTTATTGTCTGGATATTTAAATTATAAATGAAGTTACACTGCCGTGCCTTGTGTTAAAATGTGCATTGTGCCTTAAAGATGTTGTTGTAGCGGACAGGGGACCAGTATAAAAGCAAAGGTCCGTGTTTCGCTCTTCGTTCTTGATGCCATGAAATACATTAAACCAAGTTATGTGCTAATAAAAAAATACCATCCATTTCATTCCATTTCATTCCATTTATGTTCCTCTCATTATCACCACATTATCATTAAGACCTGATGTCGCTGTTAATGTAAACACCTGAGAGTCAGTGTCCATCTGCTGTTAATGTCACTTTTCCCTGCATTCCTTCAGTAGCGTTACAGCAATAGTGCCCTAAAAAGCCAAAGTGTATTAACTACCTTTTCACTATTAAGAGACCACACCTTCTGCTTAAGTTAACGGATTTTATTGAACGAAAATTGGTGGATGTGTGTGGAACCCGGGTAGGGCGAGACTCAGGGTGGGGGGAGTATGTCTCGGGAGCGAACGGCCACCGGGGCTCGATCGGGTAAGGTCGTCTTCGCTCGGGATACTGCCTCCCCCGGGTTCCTGGAAGAGAGGAAAGGAAGCAAGGTTAGTATTGAGGCGGCGGAGGTAGATGGGGTGGACGGGGGGAGCGTTCGAGACCACGTAAGTAGTAGGAACGCGGAGCAAAGGCTCGCAGCTGAATTTATGCTCATCTACTGAGGTGATTGTGACGTGAGATTGGCTGGCTGATAATGGAAGGCAGGTGTAGCTGATAAGGTGATGGCAAGCGGGGAGTTGCCGTGTTAAGCAGAGGGAGGTCTCCACTCCTGAACTTACGTTGTATACAACTGCATTTCACTAGTAAGAGACCACACCTTCTGCTTAAGTTAACAGATTTTATTCAACGAAAATGGGTGGATGTGTGTGGATGTGGAACCCGGGTAGGGCGAGACTCAGGGTGGGGGGAGTATGTCTCGGGAGCGGACGGCCACCGGGGCTCGATCGGGTAGCGTCGTCTTCGCTCGGGATACTGCCCCCAAAGAGCAAGGAGATGGAAAGCGGAGTCTAGGGACGGAGGGGGAGCGAGTGTGGGGACCCCATCGGGGGAAAGCGGAGCGACAGGTTACGTTCGACCCAGGTGAAGATGGGCATTTCAGACGTCCTGGATGTTACTCCTAATGTAGGAGTGGTAGGCCTGGGAGGACCAGCGGCCGAGGATGCGGATAAGGTGGTCCGAGAGACCCTGTTTAGAGGCGGTGGAAGCGGCGCCGATGCGGAGGGAGTGGCCCGAGTAGAGCTGGGAAGGAAGGCCGGACAGGGTTAGAATTTGGCAGAAGTGGCGGTGGAACCAGAAACGAGTGGCTATGGTACCGGTCTCTGAGGTAAACAGGGGGTCTAGTGGTGTAGCGTCGAGAGATAGTCTCAAGGCGACGTAACGAGAAATGGGTTCGTAGGGACTGAGTGGAGTACCGGTTTTGAACAGGTGAATGACTGAGGAACGCCCTAGCTGGTCGGTTTTGCTACGCCTGAGTGTGAAGGTGAGGGAATCAGTGGAATGGAAAGCGAGGTCGGAGAGGCTAGGGTGACGTGAGGGGTTGAATTGGGAGGACGAGGACGTGAAATCGGAGCAGCGTAGGAACCCGAAGAGCAGGAGCATGCATTCGAGGGTGAGGTCGATCAGGGGGGAGTGGTAGCCGGAACGGAGGGTAACCAGGCAGCTGAGGAGCAGGTCGGAGGTGAGTGGGTGGCGTCGGGAAGGAACCGGAGTCTCGCTGCGCGCGAGGCCTCGGAGCAGCATAGAGACGTGGGGGTGCGTAATGGCCGGGCAGGGGGAACCGTGTATTAGTTTTAGGAAAAAGTTGATGCCGCTCAGATAGACGTGCAAGGTGGAGGTGCGGAGTTGGAGTCGGGAGTGAGCGTGAGTGACGAAGGCGGCAATGATTGAGACGTGTGTGGAGGGGAAGGGGACGCCTGCGGAGGCGTGGAACTTTTTGAAGGCGTTCCAGGCGGTGAGGTAGCTGGTGAGGGTTCCGGGTGAATATCCGTTGAGGACGTGGTGACGGGCTTGGACGAGGAGGTGTTGAAGCTGAGGGGTCAATGGAAGACTGTCTCCGAAAATGGAGGAACGGGAGTGGGGTCCAGGTCTGCATCCGGGGCTAACTGCCGAAATCTCTGAAATGAGAAGCGGGAGAGGGAATCGGCGATTAGGTTAAGGTGACCGGGGATGTGCGCTGCGCGGATTATGAACTGGTGGGTGACGGAGGACCAGGTAAGACGGCGGAGTAGGGGCGAAATGTCGGGGGAGTTTGATCGGCCTCTGTTAATGATGTCGACCGTGGCGGTGTCGGAGTGGATGAGGATGCTCCTTCGGAACCATTCGTGGCCCCAAAGAAACGACCGGGTATAGCTCGTGGAGGGCGGAGGAAGGGTGGGTGGCGGAGTGGGTGAGGGTGGCGAATTCGGGGGGCCAGGCGGAGGCGAACCAGCGGCCCTGATCGTACCCGCCGTAGCCGACGGAGGGGGCGGCGTCCGTGAACAGCTGAAGGTCGTCGGGGTAGGTGATGAGGGAGTCGTAAAAGAAAGTGATGCCATTCCAGTTGGAAAGGAGATGGAACCAGAGGCGGAGGTCGGTGCGGCATGAGTCGTCGATGAGGACGTGCTCGTGCAGGGAGTGTGCGGTGTGGGCGGTGATGAGGAGGTGGGAAATGAAGGGGCGGCCTTGGTTGATGATACGCAGGGCGAAATTAATGTGGCCGAGGAGGGCGAGGAGCTGGCGTTTGGTGCAACGGGGAGTGATTAGGTAATTTTGGATGAGGAGGGTGATCCGGTTCAGTTTGTCCTGGGGGAGGGAGGCTTTGAACGCCACAGTATCAAGTGTGATACCGAGGAATTCGATGGAGGTGGCGGGGCCGACGGTCTTCTCCTCGGAGAGAGGGACCCCGAGTTCGGAGAAGACCGACCTGAGGATGGACAGGCCGTGTGCCGGGGGGGGGGAGGGGGGCTCGACTAGGAGGAAGTCGTCCAGGAGGTGTACGAGGTGGGGTATCGGGTGGTTGTTGGTGAGGATCCAGCATAGCGCTTCTGACAGGGAGTTGAACATTTTGGGGCTGCTCTTGCAACCGAAGGTCAGGCGGACGGCAAAGTAGTAGTTGCCCTTCCAACGGACTCCGAAGAAGGGCCAGAAGTCGGGGTGAATGGGGAGGACTTTAAACGCGTTAGTGATGTCGGCTTTGGATAAGAGAGATCCGCGGCCGGTGAGGTGGATGAGGTTGATGGCGTGAGTGACGGTGGAATAGTGCATGGAGAAGTCGTGACTGGGAATGAGGCTATTGATGCTGGGGGTGGGTGTGTTGTGGGGTGAGGAGAGGTCCACGATGAGGCGCTTCTTCCCTGAGTACTTCCTGGTTGCAATGCCAATGGGGCTGATGCGGAACACAGGGAAGGGAGGTGTTTTGAAAGGCCCCATCATGAACCCCTCCTTGACCTCCTTGGCGATGAGGGTGTCAACTGCCTCGGGGTCGTGCACTGCTGAAAGGAGGTTGTGACAGGTGTGTGAAGTGGTGGGGGTGGCTAGCATGCCGGGGTGGAAGCCATTGGTGAAGCCATTGACTAAAAAGTGGACGAAAAGGTGACGGGGGCACTAGGCACCCGCCGTGCTTGAGAGGGAGGGGGGAAGGCAGAGAGGGGGGGGACGTAGACGTTGGAGGGAGGCGAAGCGGGTGAAGCCTGCCGGGAGGGGGGAGGCGGGGGGGGAGGGGGAACAGGGGTGGCGGGGCACTAGGCACCCGCCGTGCTCGAGAGGTAGAAGGGGGAGGATGGGGGGGGGGGGACGTGGACGTTGGAGGGAGGCGAGGCGGGGGAAGCCTGCCGGGGGGGGAAGAGGAGGGGGGGGTTGGAGGTGGTTGGGGCACTAGGCACCCGCCCACGTGCTCGTGAGGGAGGAAGGGGGGGGGGTTGGAGGCAGGCGAAGCGCACACCGGTCCACGTGTAAGTGAGGGGCGGGGGGGATGGAAATGGGCCGTGCGCGTGTCTGCTGGAGAGGTGTTGTTGAGGACGCCAGCTGGGCGGTGGCGTCCGAGCGTGTGGCCCGGGTGGGCGGGGCCGCTCGAGGTGCGTCTGGAACTACGGCACGGCGGTGCGCGAGATAGGCACAAAACAAGGCGGCCTTGCGATCCGTGCGAAGAAACGGAACGCCGTTCGCCGCTAGCACCCGGTGCAAGCCGGGGACCGTTATCTCGGAGTAGGTTAGCTGAGGCGACACGAGCTCTGGGCCGCCGGCGTCGGGTGCGTAGCGGCGAGAGGCGGTGGAACGAGACGAGCGATCCGAGCCGCTGTTTCGAGCGGGAGGAGGCGGCGGAGGCTGATTCTGCCTCGGCTGGGCTGGTGGGATTTGCAGCGAACTCCGACGGCTCCGGGAGTCCGAGCCGGACGGGCCGGTGTCGGGGACGACGCCCTGGCTGCCCGGCGAGGAGAATAGGTCCTCGGCTCCTGATGGTCCATGGCTGCGGAGCGCCGGTGGAAAGAAAGGCTGGAGAGAGACGGCGCAGCGGGCAGCGAGTAGTTTTTTGTTTTGTTTTTGTTTTTTGGCTGTCTATCTGTGGCTGTGGATGAAAAAAGGTAAGCCAATGCTTTACTATGCTCACTGATTAAACTGGACTGAAGCAATTCGGGATAGAGTATGAGCTTTAACGAACTTTGCGCGGACTGTGCGTTCGAGACCACGTAAGTAGTAGGAACGCGGAGCAAAGGCTCGCAGCTGAATTTATGCTCATCTACTGAGGTGATTGTGACGCTGGCTGATAATGGAAGGCAGGTGTAGGTGATAAGGTGATGGCGAGCGGGGAGTTACCATGTTAAGCAGAGGGAGGTCTCCACTCCTGAACTTACATTGTATACAACTGCATTTTGGACACATTGAATTGTTTATTTGTCTTCAAGCTCAAATCAGTCTTCATGATTTTGGGGGATAAACAATTACCTCAAGAACAGGTATGCAATTAGTGCAATATCATTGATACACTGAATAACCAATTGAACACTTATAGACTTTTAATTAGTTTGAGTCTTTGCATAGTTACTGCACTTTGGCTTTGCAGGGCATAGATAGATAGATAAGGAGTCACACACACACACACACACACACACACACACACACACACACACACACACACACACACACACACACACACACACACGTGCTGACAGAAGCAATTCTGAAAGGACAATTTTAATCATCCGAAAGGTGCTGACTTACAGTATATAAACAGAAAGATAAAGTTGTGCATTAGCATTGGTAAAAGACCACATAAAGTCTCATATTGAGTTGTTAGAGGTGCTGTTAGTGATGTGTTGTGGTTCTTCCTGAGTTGAAGTGTTGAATAACAGTTTCTAAAGCGGGGCGCATGCTACCATTTTCGGTGGTCACCCTATCACCGTGCACCGGCTTCGAATGCTATCAATGAATTGAATGGGAGATTATCACGTTTTATCAGACCTTTGAATGGGCGAGTAGGCGACGTGTCAGAACCACACAGGCTCACAACTGGGGTTCCCCAAGGCTCGGTTCTGGGTCCTCTTCTTTTCTCTCTCTACACTACATCTCTTGGTGCTGTCACCCACTCCCATGGCTTTTCCTACCACTGCTATGCCGATGACACCCAGCTGATCCTCTCATTCCCCCCCTCTGATACCCAAGTGGAGGCACGCATTGCTGCTTGTCTGGCTGACATCTCGGAGTGGATGTCGACAAACCACCTGAAGCTCTACCTGGACAAGACCGAGCTGATGTTCCTCCCGGGGAAGGGCTGTCCGCACCGAGACATGGCCATCACCATTGATAATGCTGTGGTGACCTCAACTCGGACTGCGAAGAATCTGGGTGTGACCCTGGACGATCAACTGACGTTCTCGCCAAACATTGCATCAGTGACAAGGTCCTGCAGATTCCTCCTCTACAACATCAGGAGGATTCGCCCCTTCCTCACGGAGAAGGCAGCCCAGGTGCTCATCCAGGCTCTTGTCATCTCCCGCCTGGACTACTGCAACTCCCTCCTTGCTGGTGCTCCGGCATCTGCCATCAGACCTCTGGAGCTTGTTCAGAAAGCTGCGGCTCGTCTGGTGTTCAACCGCCCCAAGTTCTCCCACACAACCATCCTTCTCCGTTCTCTACACTGGCTCCCCGTAGCGGCTCACATCCAGTTCAAAACCCTGGTGCTAGCCTATAGGGCAGTGAAAGGAACAGCTCCTTCTTACCTCCGGGCTATGGTCGATGCTTACACCCCTGCCCGACCACTTCGGTCTGCCACCTCGGGGCGACTGATTGCCTCGTCACTCAAGGATCCTTCTGGCCGATCCACACGGTCACGACTCTTTTCTGTTCTGGCCCCACAGTGGTGGAATGAACTTCCCACTGATGTTAGGACAGCAGAGTAACTGCCCATATTTCGCCGCAGGCTGAAAACCCACCTCTTCAGGAAACACTACCCTTCCTCTCTGCCTGACCTACTTGTTGTTAACTAGTTGTACGAACGCTTGTTTTCTATTGTTGTATTGTTTATCGGATCTTGTTTAGTCGATACACTTATTTGTTTTAGCTCATGCTCATTTGATTTAGCTATTTTGTCTCATCTGTTTAAGGAAATAGGTAGCTGATATATTGCACTTTTACCTTAGCGCTCGGTATACTCTTGGTTGCTTGTTTTTGCAGAAAATGCACTAAAGACTTCTGGTGATTAGTAGTTTTCGTTCCCTACCTATGTTGAATACACTTATTGTAAGTCGCTTTGGATAAAAGCGTCTGCTAAATGACTGTAATGTAATGTAATGTAATGAGTAGGCGCGATTTAGACCTACCCGCGATTTGTCAGACCATTCATGGGGCGTAATCAGGAGCTACTGACCTACTTGGAGGCGGAGCAGTCCCCACAACAATATTTACGATTCTCTGCCTATCGGTACATAACTCGAACGGCGCTGAGTAGGCACAGGCGAACGTCACACCGTTCAAGACGGCAACTCGGTCGCTTTAGCTCCCTCGGTGGTCCTTCACGGGGTGACAGTTCGCCTGTGACTGCGCGCCTCCGTCATGGTCCGAAACCAAAACCAAAACCAAAACTGAACTATTTAAGTCATCTCCGTTGGTAGGTCAGTATGTCTTGATAGCACCCAATGAATGGTCTGATAAATCGCGGGTAGGTCAGTATGTCGCCTATTTCGCCCATTCAAAGGTCTAATAAGAGGTGATAATGTCCCATTCAATGCATTGATAGCATCCGAATCAGGTGCACCGTGGTGGTTTGAAAACTACAACATGACGTCACTGAGCCACGGTGATAAGCGACTCACCACTCATCTCTCTGCTTTTACTGACAGACATCACCCTATATCACTGCTGGCTCGACCCACGGTCCCGGAGCAGTGGACATTTTCGGATGAAAAACGCAGATCTACATGGCCGAAAAAAAAGTATTTTTTTTCCCGGTTATCACCCTATCACCCTATCACGTAAACGGTGATAGGTCGATCACCTCTTTTGGTAGCATGCAGGGACCTTAACAGTTCTAATATACAGTTTGTGTGTGGAAATGTACACACTTTCATCAGAGTGCAGGAGGAAATATCAATTTAATTCAATTCAAAGTAGCGTTTACATTGCCAAAGAAAGTGTCAAAACATAATAAAAACAATTTGAGAAAAAAATGGGCCTAAGTATGTGTTGTTGGAGGGGTTACATTATTGTGTTAAACAGAGCTAAGTCACATTGTAACATTATACATGTTGGCAAGGTACTATAAAGCGTTTTGAAACAAATAGCAGAAATCACTTTTGGGACAATTAACAGCATTTCCGCCAAAACTATTTAAAATAGTATACAAAAAGCTTCAGATTTCAAATGTGAAGGTAGCAGCTCCGTTTATATGTGCAGTAGGTCTATGTCAGAGGTCCACTCGGTACAGATAGTGGTTTTGATTGATTGAATATTTTATTAGACAGAAATGTAAAAACAGCACATGTACAGTCAAACACTGTCTAAAAGGATAACACCAAAAAAGTATTTTTTCTATTGGGGTCCTAGGTATTCAATTCATCAACACAGGTCTCCGCCAGGTTAGGTAGGTTAGTGTGGGCCAGCAATGTTCGGAATTCACCAATCGGCGAGAATGTGAAAAATCGGTCGGGTCGGACGAATGCGTCTTGATCACAAGAGATGATATGTACCGATTTGTGTGATGTTTGGACAACATTTGTGGGAGTTATATAAAAAAATACGTTTTGCAAAAATTGGTCTCCTGGTGGCGCTATAATTGGACAATGTTGAAAGGGTGGCATTTGTTCCTAAACGTAGTGCAAAAATGTGTTTAAGGTTTCACCACAAACGGGCACTCCGTTTATGATTTGCAGCATTTTGTTAAAAACAGCCAGTCCTGCAAACTTTAGATGTCAATTATAACCATTCAGGATGGAATATGAAAAATCAAACAGATCCGTCTTGATCACATGACTATAGAGATCATGTGTACCGATTTGCGTGAAATTTGGATACAATCTGAAGGAGTAATATCCAAACACGTGTTTTACATAAGTCGGCCTGCTGGTGGCGCTATAAAAGGCCCATGTGAAAAATGTGGGGCAGAGGTTGTGAATTGGCATCCAGGGAGTGTGTGTGCACAGTTTGGCTGCGATCAAGCCAACAGCGCCGGAGATTAGCTGTCCACAGACGGAGGGGTCTCGACCATGCCTTACGGCCTGGCGGAGACAATAACACCAAACATTCAATATCATCACAAGTATAAAACACTATGTATGTAGAGTAGGAAAAAAAGGGGGGGGGGGGAAGAAAAAAAAGACTGTGCCGGCCTCTTTGTGTGTGGAGGAGAGGAGAGGAGAGGAGAGGAGAGGAGAGGAGAGGATTTCAAAATGTTTGTATATAATTAAATATATATATTTGCCGAATGATAGATTTATGGTGCGTCCATTGAATAGAACAAAGTACATTTGGTCTAAAGCAGTGGTTCCCATGGTCCACCGAATTCGGGGGTGGCAGCACCCGGAACGATCCCCGTTTGATTCCCGGCTGGGTATTAGTGTTGAAAGTGTCGTTGAGCAAGGCACTGAACCCCTAACTGCTCCTGATGAGCAGGTGCCTTGCATGGTTTCCTCTGCCTTCAGTGTGTGAATGGATGAATGTAAAGCAATTTGGATCATTTTGCACCATTTTACATTTACAAGAGTACAGGTGTACCTGGGATTTTGTGACAACCAAGAATTATACATACTGTACATACAAATACAACCTTTTTTATTACTATATCAGTACACTAATTTGCCAATACAAAGACAAATATATCAATATTGTAAACTGTTTTGGGGCATTTTTTACACTGCACCACTGTTTGGAAATCACTGCTTTACACCAAACTGTCATTGTTCTATTCAATGGGCACTGCTTTAACACATTCAACCTACTTTGTCATTATGCTGGTGGCAAACACATTTAATTTACAATCTACAAGATCTGTGAGTGTGTACGTAGATTGGCTATTTAATTATTCATCATATGACTTGAGTGGTTAAATGCTATCAAAATAGATTCCAAACTATATGGCCATCAAATGATTTTCTTTTTGAGTGTCAGCCGATCTGAAATGGTTCAAATTGTAATGAAAATGTAAAACGCAATCTACTAGAAATGTACTGCAGACGTAATCAGATCCAGTCATGAAAAGGTTTATGTTTATATCCACATCACACTCTTTATTCACCAACTTAAAAACAGAACTACATCCACACCTCACATATGCAGAGGTGACAAGGAACTATAATGGCAGAGTGTAGTTTTCATGGGAAAACACGACCAAGGTTTTGCAGATATCAGGTTTTGCATATATCATATATCTTGGAAGGTTTTGCAGATATCAGGTTTTGCATATATCATATATCTTGGAAGGTTTTCAAATATGCATGGCAAATGTTTTCATGGTTATAATTACAAGGAAGTACTTTGACATTTCCTGCTCATCTGCAATGCATTTCCACACCCACATACAGTATATAAGAGCTGCTGTTTCTGATATTCAACACTTCAACACAAGACGAATCACAACACATCATTCTACTGAAGGTTTGACATGACTCCTCGTCTCCTCTGTCCTTGTTGTTACTTCTCTGACTTTCAGAGGTATCTCTAACATGTCTGTTTCTTTCTAGAAGGAAATCATCTTCATCTCCATCATTATCATCATCATCATGACCATGAGGATGCTGAGTGTGCCTCTACTTCTCTGCGCTGTGATGGTCTGGACTACTGCTGCTGCTGCTGCAGGTGTGTGTGTGTGTGTGTGTGTGTGTGTCTGTGTGTGTGTGTGTGTGTGTGTGTGTGTGTGTGTGTGTGTGTGTGTGTGTGTGTGTGTGTGTGTGTGTGCGTGCGTGCGTGCGTGCGTGCGTGCGTGCGTGCGTGCGTGCGTGCGTGCGTGCGTGTGTGTGCGTGCGTGTGCGTGCGTGCGTGTGCGCCTGCGAGGGTGTTACTGAGTTCTATAGCTAAAGTAATTTGTTTTATATTAAATTATCTTTTCACAAATTATTAAATTCTACTATAAAATGAACAAAGCTGCCCATCCATCCGTCTGTCTATCCTTCGGTCTGTCCATCCTCATCCTTTTGTTCTCCTTAATAGGATGACAAATCAAACTGAGCTTGCACATGGGCATTGACCTTTCCCATATATACGCTGTTTATTATTGTTTTCACCACAGGGTCTGTAGTCGCAATTTGGATGAATGGAAAAGCCATGCAGGTCTATGGGATCTGTAGTTACAGTCCTATAGCTCGGATGGATGGCAGGTGGAAATACATGTATGGACTGGTATCATGGAATGGTACAATAACCCAAAAAAAAGCTAAATTGATAACAGCTGTGTTTCTGTTTACAGTAACTGTTGAAACTGGCTCATTACTACCTTGCAGATTATGTTTGTTTTAGGATTTCCTGATTTTGTTAGTTTAGGTGTTGTTGTTGTTGTTGTTGTTGTTGTTGTTGTTGGTGCTTTCAAGCGGTTGACTTCAAGTGTCTGTTGTATTTTCAGGAGAGCATGCAGTTGTCAAGAGGTGTCCAAATGACTGGATTGAATGGAATGGACACTGTTACATACTTGAAAAGGCTGTGATGGCTTGGGCTGATGCAGAGGTAAAATATACGAACACATGATTGCATCTTTTACTGTATTTCTATATGCATCAATGTTATTATGTTATTTGAATAATATTCTATTGTTCTGTAGAAAACCTGTGTGTCTCAGGGTGGAAACCTAGCTTCCATTCACTACAAAAGAGAAACCACATTCATTCAAGACCTGCTACCTTCCAGTACTGGACTAGCGTGGATCGGTGGCTATGATGCAACAGGCACGGTAAGGAGCATTAACCCTTTTAAACTGTGTCTGATAAAACGTTACCTTATATTACACTGACAAATGCTACACTACACTCTCTACCTGTATGTCAACATAGTGAGTTGTGAAATGGTAACATATTATATTGTATTGACATTTATGATGTTGTATTGTCATCTAGAATGGTGCTTGGCTGTGGAGTGACGGTAGCCCAATGACCTTCACAGACTGGAACATTGGACAACCCAACAACAATGGAGGACAACAGAACTGCATGGCTATACGCCCTCGTAAGTCACAACATTTTAACAAAATGTTTGTTTTAACAACAAAAAAGTATAATATTAATAATAATCAATAACAGCTCCTTTAAGTAATAACACGATATGAGACTTAATGTGGTCTTTATGTTCAACTTTGTCTTTCTCTTTATATAACAGGTTCCCTGTGGGATGATACGGCCTGCAAAAAAACAGCTGTCTCTGTCTGCAAAAAAAGAGCTGAGAGCGCTGAATAACGTGGAGATTATGCACGCACGCACGCACACACGCACGAACGCACGCACGGATGCACGCACGCATGCAAACTTTAACCACATCAAATCATTGTGTGTGTTTTTAAAAGTCTTTAAAGTGCTTCAATTGGTCAGTCATATGGGTTATCTGTATATAAAGTGATATTGCACTAATTGTATATCCGTTCATCAGATAATTGTTAATTCCCAAAAACCATGAAGACTGATTTGACCTTTGAGAAAAATAAATAAGTCAATCTGTCAATGTGTCCAAAAGTATAGTTACTGCACTCTTGCTTTACAAATTCTAACGCTACTGAAGGAATGAAGAGACAAGTGACATTAACAGCAGATGGACAGTGACTCTCAGGTGTTGTGGTGATAATGAGAGGAACATTAATGGAATGGATGGTTTGCTTTAAGCAGCATATAACTCATAAAAATAATTAAAAAATAATTTAAATAATTCAGTGTGAGTCATTCAGAGAGAACCTCTGCTTTTATGCTGCTCCACTGTCATGTCCTCCTACAACAACATACAGTATGCTGCTCTTTAACCCATTAACCTGAGGCCCAATTTAAAAATGTCTTCTAAATCCTTTACAGTTTTCTGAAAAATGTTGTTATATCAGTGGTTCTCATTGGTTCTCAAACTTTTTCATGTCATGGATCTAATGTTAATGAATGTGGTCAAAGTGGGGTCCTTGAGGTGGTTCCAGTAAAATGTGTTAATATAGCATTATAACAATCTGTTCTACCACTTTAATGCTATTTTATACTTTGGCTATTCAAAAATAAAAAGGGCTTCCATTTAGCAGTGGTGGAAGAAGAACTTAAGTACTTAAGTAAAAGTATCAATATCACAATGTAGAAATACTCTGTTACAAGTACAAGTCTGGTATTCTAAATTTACTTGAGTAAAAGTGTAAAAGTATTGGCATCAAAATATACTTACAGTGCTAAAAACAAAAGTACTCACTATGCAGAATGTTCCATTTCACAAGTTTTCAAATGTATAAAATGTTTACAAATCTTTTGACAATAGTAGATCTACAAGCTCAAAACTAGTCGCTTTGCGAAGCGGTGTGAGCTTGTACATCTGCTATTTTCAAATAGCCAAAGTATTATATAGGACTGAAGTGGTTAATATATGTTTTGTAATAATAATCTAAATCTACAAAGTAACTAGTAACTAAAGTTTTCAAATAATTGTAGTGGAGTAAAAGTACAACATTTGCCTCAGAGATGTAGTGGAGTAAGTAAAAATATTTGAAAGCTGGAAATACTCCAGTTGAGTAAAACATACCTCAAAATTGTACTTAAGTACAGTACTTGAGTACTCCACCACTGCCATTTAGCCTACAAACAAGTCTTTATGATTTTCTTCTTAACGCCTACTGCCCCCATGAGTGTGTTTAGCAGGACCACTGTTGCTGAATACACTAGAAAACAGCAGAGTAACTCATTCTGTATCTGCTAACATCAAGTGGATGAAGAAAACAGCTGCAGGCAGCAGTGTAATTCTGTGTGTATCTGCTGACCTCATGTGGAAAAAGACAAGAACTGCGAACATCAATGTATTTCCCAGAGATACATCATGGCAATATGACAATTTTTGCCAGTGATACAATTAAAAAGGATTGATATTGTTTGCCTATATATATATATATCCACTGGGAGAATTTAAAATATGAATACATTAATTATTAACCCTTCCCACTCAATCCTGTAGTCTTTATTTTCATCCAAATGTATTGAGGGTTAAAAAAAGAGAGGGTGTCCATTTAGATTAAATTAAATTAAAAACAATTTATAAAAGGCAATCAGAAGTCTCTTGCACATCATCTGAATAAAACCTTTGGTACAGGTGTGTTGCTAGAGTGGTATTAAGAGTAACTCATAAAGGCTACTGTGTGCGCTTGTGTGAGTGTGTGTGTGGGTGTGTGCGCGTGCGTTCCTGCTTGCGTGACATGTGTGCGTGCATGCGTGTACATGTTTCAAATCATTGTCCTGCTGCTGGAATAAATACAATCAGCAACCCTTTTCAAATGAACATTCTTTAACCATTTATACCCTATTTCAAAATATAGCCAAAATAAAGCAATAAGCCACTAAAGGTTGCAGTTTACAGAGTATGTTATAATGACTGAGGGCCGTTGTGAGGCAGGTCAATGTCATTGTATTGTCATAATCCATTGCATCCTGGTCATTGTGTATTTCCCCACTGAAGAGACCAACATCAATTCAGTGAAGGGTGTTGATTGGTTGTTGGAGGTGGGCGTTGTCCTACCACAGCTCCACCTCCACAGGGAGAGGGTCACTGACAGCCAATGTCTGTGGGAAAGAGAACTGATAACTTTATAGAAAGTATAAATATGTATTGCTGCTCTTTTTACACACTGGTTTGCTTTAGGGTGACCACCCGTCCCACATCTCGTGTGTCCCGCACAAACGGAACAATGTCCCGCGAATCAAAGATATGAAAATAAAATTAAAAATAATAATCTTTGTTTGGGGCTAGTGAGAGGAGTTACAGTAAAGGCATCTATTATATTAATTTATTCATTTCCAATATATTAGCGTAGGCTATAGGATTATATCATATCCCCATAATATTATTCATATTATTTCCGCAATACTCATTGACGAGAAACGTCGGCGTTCTTGTATTCCATCCCGGCCACCACTACCTGGAAGCAACATGTGATTTCACTGGCTTGTTTACAAGTCGAATTTGGGGAAAGAAAATAATCAGGAGCTCAAAAACATAATGAGAGGATACAAGAGCTATCTGTGCTAGCTGCAAAGTGTGTATATTTAAGCAAGTATTTTAAAACAGTGAAAGCTACCGAGGAAAAATAAACAGAAAGGGATTAGACCCCCACGACTCAAACTAGCGACCATGGGAGTTATCATCAAATCCAAAGATTCGTTGTGAATAATTATAAACAAAAAACCTCCTGTTGCTTCCAAGTTGGGGGGAGTTTGACCAAAACCGAAGGTATTGAAGAGGAGGACACGGAGAATGTTGCGGTCATCAGAGATCAAAGGATTTAGCAGCTGCCATTGTGATAATCTCAGGAGCAATGGACCAGGCAACACTACGACCAGGTAGGGTCCAAGTGTTTCCAAATGGACTGCAGTCTGCACAGAACCCTATCCATCAGATCCAAAGTAGACTAGATATTTTCTTGCGACCAAAAAAACATGTATTATGTATATTAAGTACATAATGAAGTTGACCAAAGTTTCTCAGCTGCATTATATTTGTTATTAGTGTCTATATGTCCTCTGAAACAAAGGGGTTTATAGTGAGAACTTACTTAAGCTGCTTTATAAATAAAGCACTTTGTATTTATTAACCACAGATGCCATAGTATCAAAATATGTCCAAATAATATTATAATCTACAAAAATACAATTTCATTGCTAGAAAGGACAGGGTTAGCCTAAAAGTATTTGGACAATTTTGACATTGTTATGCATTAAAATAGAAATTAATAAGACAACTATTAAACACATGTATTGCATAGTCTTTAAAGCTGCTTCAGATTGGTCATGTCCTACTCTCTCTCTCTCTCCTCTCCCCCCTCACAGCCCCTCCCTACCCACATGATTTCCTCACGTCACAATCTTCGCTCACTTTCCTCCACTGATCTTTCCTCTTCTGTTCTCTCTGCTCTCCCTGCCCCTGAATCCTTTGCTCTTCTATCCCCTGATACCGCCACAGATCTTCTTTTCTCTACTCTATCCTCTTCTATCGACCATCTCTGTCCTCTCACCACCAGGCCTGCACGCCAAATTCCACCTGCCCCCTGGTTGTCGGACTCAGTGCGGACTGAGAGACGGAGCCTGAGAGCGGCTGAGCGCAAATGGAGAAATGGCAACCTCCTGGAGGACCTTCTCACCTTCCAATCTCTCATTTCTACTTTTTCCTCCTCTCTATCAGCTGCTAAAGCTGCTTTCTTCTGCACTAAAATTCAGGCTTCTGCTTCCAACCCTAAAAAACTCTTTGAAACTTTCTCCTCTCTCCTCCCTCCTCGTCCCTCCTCCCTGACGATTTCGCCAACTTCTTTGACAAGAAGGTGAACGATATCCGATCCTCCTTCCCTCCTCCCCCGGCTGGTGCCCTGCGCACTACCCACACCCGTCTGCCTGCCACCCCCCCCTCTCTACCTTCATCTACTCCTCTTCCCGTCTGCTAAATGACTGTAATGTAATGTAATGACTGTAATGTCATATTCATTGTCATGGCATCCATATAGATCCCACTACAGTTAGGGTCAGTGACATCATTCTTATCCTAACTAGCTTAAATGTAATAGCTCCCATCAAATGTGATTAAACCATTATAAAACATAGATACATTTAAAAAAAAACACCCCATGACTTTAAAAAAAAATCTGCCATCGGGAGACAACTAAAGGCCATAGCTGTCAGCTGTTTTCTAAATTACTTAAATGATGTAATGCATGGATGTTTAATTTCCGCAGCATTGTGGCTCTTCAGTTACTGGTGTAGAAAGGTATTTTGTCAGATATGTATACAATAAAAACAAGTCACACATTTTCATAGATATTTTATTTTTGCCACAGACATTCAAAATAAGTGATCAATATTTTGTTTTTACCAGGAATACATAATGAACTCCTAATGTGCCATAGTGTGTATGCCATACATGGGTAACTGGCGGGCCTGGGGGCCACATGTGACCTCCACCTTCACTTACTGCTGCCCACAGGTTAATATCGGAATACTGATATCTTATTGATTTCAGCTGTTACAATTCCAAACATGGAACATGACCCGCTTTAATTACTTAATTAGTAGCTTAATGACTAGTATTCATATTCTATTGTCTTTCTTATGTCCAATGTATTTGTAATTAAGTTCATAAAGTTAACATAAGTATAACTAAATGCATTTGAAATCAAATAAAAATGTTCCTTTTCAGGATTCCAATTCAAAAATAGCAAAAATAGCCGATCTACCAGCTTGTAGATCGGCTATTTTTGTACTTTTGTGCTTGATAGAATGGCGAAGTACGGCAAAAGTTAAAATACGGAGATAAGAGGTGTCTGCCCAACAGTATATGCAATGTGGCCCTCTGGAGTGAGTGTGGAAATATAGTGGCCCTCTCCATCATCAAAGTTGCCCACCCCTGGTCTACGCCTACGTGCTACACATTTTAAAATGATTTAACATTTTACAATAAGACAGGCATTCAATGTGGCATGGTGAAAGTGTATTCCATATTTGGGATTTCAATAATTGGGTCTTATTCAGTCTTAGTTAGTGCTTCCATTGCACGTTACAAGCGCAAAGGACCATTTAGGTGCAGAGTTGAGTGGGTGCGTGTCATATGGTTATTATAGAGATTGCTTGCTTTTCAGAGGACAGTGTTACGAGACTGTGTTGTTACAGTACTTGAGGTCAGGAGGAGATCAAGTTCTACCAGTTCCACCTCACCAAACCAAAACTATTTTTTTGTTTGGTGAGGTATCTTCGATAGTTGGTGACATCGAGATGAGAAATCTTCTATCATGATGAGAACATATTAGACCTTGCATGGTTGTGATGTTAGGTATGTGGAACAATAGAAAAAGAAAGGTTAGAGTCAAAAACACCTGCTGTGTGTACATGATGAGTGATTAGATAATGATAAAGGGCATGACATGATAAAGGAATGCAGTGTCACAACTAGTTTCATGCAAGGGCTCCTAACTTTGATTAGAGGTGAGCAAACTTCTAAGCTGGAGGTCTGATGGTGATTGTGGACCCCCAGGCTGCAGATTATGATTGTGGAGTGTTATTATAGTAATATATTTTTACTTTTGGACACTATGAAACACTTTTTCTCAACAGGGATAATATTTTTCAGCAATCTTGTCCAGTTCTGCCCTCCTTTGCTTTTGTAGCAAATAGATCCTTCTGAACAGATCTGTTTTTGAGCGTTTCCTGCACCATTATCCACTGTGGTCCTGTTGACTTTAATTGTTGAATTGTCTGACCAAACCACATATTAATCCATTGTCTTAAAAAAAAGTTTCAATTCCTCTTTCTCCATCCCCCACTCACCTTCTATTTTAATCTTCTTATTTGTACTTATGATTTGGCTTCCTATGATTTGAAGCACCAGGGCCAAAGAGGACATACACGGCAAAACAGTAATTGGCACGCACACACACACACACGCACACACACACACACACACACACACACACACACACACACACACACACACACACACACACACACACACACACACACACACACACACATAACGTTCACACAGGCAGATACAAAGATACAGGCTACCATTCACGTTCAGAGGAAGCCAGCGACATGAGGATACAAAGCGACATCCGAAGATAAGATTCAAAGCTGCAAATTCAAGTTGAGCAGGGTTCAACTTCCAGATACAAAGATACAGAACTACGACTGTAGCTCCGATGCACGCACACCTGATGACGTCAACGACCGTGTTGAGCAACACAGATAAAAAGTGACAGAGCGACAAACATGCTTTGTATCTTTGTATCTTTGTATCTTTGTATCTTTGTATCCATGCTCGTGTGAACGCAGCATACTGTATGTGTGCGTCCATGCATTTGTGTGTTTTTTTTGCAGACAGAAGTTAATCTGATATGGCAGCACTGATCATCCCAAAGGTGTTGACCTGTTATATAAATAAAAAGATAAAGCATCACATTGGTTTAAAGACCCCATTAATTCAACTCATATTGAGTTGTTACTTAGAGGTAATTAGTGATGTGTTGTGGTTCTTCCTGAGTTGAAGTCTTGAAAACAGAAACAACAGTTCAAATACATATATCAAGATGCAGCGAGAATGCAAATGAGCAGGAAATATCAATGTTCTTCCTTGTGTTTCTAATCATGATAACATTTGACATATTTGAAAACCTTCCAAGAGCTTACAGTTGTATGCAAAACCTTGACTTATTATCTTGGTGGTGTTTTCCCATGAAAACCCCACTCTGACATTAGTTCCTTGTCACCTCCGCATACAGACAGTGAATGAAGAGTTTGATGTGATAGTGATAAGCATTGGTTACCTTGTCACCTCTGCCTATGAATGATTGAATTAAAAATTGAGTGGTTGAAGATGGATGGATGTTAAAATTAGACAACAAAGTAAAAAAATCACACCCAGTGTGAAGTGGGCGGTGTGGTCACAGTGGTCATCACAGTGATGGAAGAAGTGATGGAAGAAAAGTAATATTGTGGACCAACCATTGTACACCCCTAACTTTAAAAAAAACATAAATGTGTTTTTTTTAAGTGCATAGTCCTATTTATAGGGCTATGCACATGTGTCATGTTTCACTAGCCAATCACAGTCCTGAATAGACTGTGATTGGCCAATCACGGTGCAGGGTTGGGGGGGTGCAATCGAATGTCGATGTCCAAACCACACATATAGGGGCGGTTTCACCGCCCAAAAATAATACTGAATGTTCTAAAAAGGAGTAGGATGAAGTATAAAACGTATTCAATCCTACCCCTTCGTTCCTCTTACTTCAGCGCCATCGCTTGACATATATTTTTGTACATAATACCAACATGGTATAATTAAATAATTGAATGTCCGTCGGTCCGTGTGTCTGTCTGTAATTATACATTTTATTATTACATTTATCAACAATTTCAATGATTTCCCTCTCCACTACTGCTGTAAGAAACATTGAACAGGAATTATTTTCTACAGTATGCTATTATCAGTGCATTCTTCAGATGTCACAGGATCAGAAATATTTTCAGCCAAGTTTGGTCCCACATTTACAAAGAAATTATGAAAACTATTAACAACATCCTCCCTGTTATAATTATTAATATCATTATCAACTAGAAAATGTGCTCCTCGGAGCACAGGTCTCCGCCAGTACTGTTCCTGATTAATCCTGTCTTACCTATTTATATTACATATTGTCACGTGTCACTTGACCAATGTTAGCTTGGCTGATGGAAGTTCACTTCAAAAAATATAAATGATTTTTTGAAGCACATTTGCTATTTATAGGTTTCTATGTCATCATGCGTCTCGCTAGCCAATCAGAGCATTGGTGACAACAATATTGTCACGTGTCACGTGAAGCTTGACCAATGTTGGCTTGGCTGAGACGGGGGGACACACGGAAGGACAAGAACGAAAACATACTCTCCACCTCTGGCGGAGACAATAAAATATTGAGGATAATGTATGTCCTGAGTCATTTCGAATAATACAATTTAATATATCCTTTAGTGACCCACAGTTAGTCTGTATAATTTTGTTTTCTACTATATTGTTTTAGTGGACAATTTGTATCAAATCATATTTTGAATATCCTTAAGAATGTGTCATATGCACAATCAATATCTTTTTCTGTATAAATACTCCCAGTCTTATAGTCTTCCTCTGTCCTTACTGTTCTGAATTTGAGTTTGCAGTCTGTCAGATTTCTCTTGCAATTACAGTCATAGACAGTAAAAACAGGTAATGTAGGTGATCACTTCACTGATATCATAATCCGCTCATTGTTTTATTATCTATATCATTAGTGAATATATTATCTATTAATGTAGCACTATGGGATGTAATTTGGCTGGGTCTGGTAATGATTGGATGGATGTAAACTCATACAATACATGGGGTTAACAAATTCCTCGGTCATTCTATGATTGTTGTCTTCGCCAGGCCGAAAGGCATGGCCGAGACTATGTTTTGCACCCTGTCCGTCCGTCCATGTGGACAGCTAATCTCCGGCACTGTTGGCTTGATCGCAGCGAAACTGTACACACACACTCCCTGGGTGCCAATTCAGAACCTCTGCCCCACATTTTTCACATGGGCTGTTGTAGTGCCACCAGGAGGCCGCTTTTTACAAAAAAAAATGTTTTGACAGTACTCCTACAGATTTTATCCAAACATCACGCAAATCGGTACAAAGTATCTCTATAGTCATTAAACCAAAAAAGTTTTTCTGATTTTTCATATTCCATCCTGATTGGCTAAGAATGGCTTCCAAAGTTTGCAGGAGTGCTCCGTTTTGAGCAAAATGTCTCAAATCATGAACACAGCATGCAATTTCCATGACATTTTGCACGCACATTCTCACTAGCCGAGGAAGACATATATTTTTTCAAATCAGCCTCATGGTGGCGCTATAACAGGCCGATTCGTGTTTTTACCTATAACTGCACCGATCTGTGTAAAACTTTGTGTACTATGTGCACTCGCTAGAGGCCAAGGGAAAACCTTTGCCCTGCATTTTTCACATCTGCCTTTTACAGCGCCACCAGGAGGCAGACTTATATGTAAAACGCATTTTTGGATATTACTCCTTCAGATTTTATCCAAATTTCACGCAAATTGGTACAAATGATCTCTATAGTCAAGTGATCAGGATGGATCTGTTTGATTTTTCATATTCCATCCTGATTAAATAAGATTGACATCTAAAGTTTGCAGGAGTGGCCCGTTTTGAACAAAATGCCGCAAATCATGAACGCAGCATCCGATGAGAGAACATTGCCATTGTGTGTGTGTGTGTGTGTGTGTGTGTGTGTGTGTGTGTGTGTGTGTGTGTGTGTGTGTGTGTGTTTGTGCATTTTAATCAGAGCATTGTCTACATTCCTGCACTCTGGCGCACTCTGGCGGCTGCCCATAGGCAGTGCACGCACACAGAGACACAGAGACACACACACACACACACAACCCGAGCACGGTTTCATAGTAAGCTGCACTTGGGCGGAGGCGCGGCTCCGCGCCTCCTTCCGCATTCGCAATCAAATCGGTACATATTATCTCTTTAGTCAAGTGATCAAGACGGATCCGTCCGATCCATTTGATTTTTCACATTCCATTGTGCATTGTGCCTTGAAGACGTTGTTGTAGGTGGACATGACAGCGGACCAGCCAAAAAAGCAGAGGTACGCTCTGAATGACTCAGGCTGAATTATTTCAGTGATGATTTATTCGTTCTTTTATTGATGCCAGTAAATACATTAAAACAAGGTATGTGCTTCTTAAAACCACCCATTCCATTCATGTTCCTCTCATTATCATCACGTTATCATTAAGACCTGATGTCACTGTTAACGTCACCACAACACCCGATGTTGCTATTAATGTCACCACAACACATGTTCTTCCCTGTGTGTTGTGTTAAACACAAGGAAGAACATTTCCTGCTCATCTGCATTTTCTCTGCATCTTGATGAAAGTGTGTCCATTTACACACCCACATAAAGTGTATATAAGAGAGCTGCTGTTTCTGATATTCAACACTTCAACACAGGACGAACCACAACACATCATTCTACTGAAGGTTTGACATGACTCCTCGTCTCCTCTGTCCTTGTTGTTACTTCTCTGACTTTCAGCGGTATCTCTAACATGTCTGTTTCCTTCTAGAAGGAAATCATCTTCATCTCCATCATCATTATCATCATCATCATGACCATGAGGATGCTGAGTGTGCTTCTACTTCTCTGCGCTGTGATGGTCTTGACCACTGCTGATGCTGCTCCTACTGCAGGTGTGTGTGTGTGTGTGTGTGTGTGTGTGTGTGTGTGTGTGTGTGTGTGTGTGTGTGTGTGTGTGTGTGTGTGTGTGTGTGTGTGTGTGCGTGCGTGCGTGCGTGCGTGCGTGCGTGCGTGTGTGTGTGTGTGTGTGTGTGTGTGTGTGTGTGTGTGTGTTCGTGTGTGTGTGTTAGGGTATTCACGAATAGTGATTTTTAGCATTTGACTTATTCGACCTATAAGTATTCGTATTTGATTAATCGATTTGATTATTAAAATTTTAAAAAAAAAGGAGAAATAATCGACTTTGATGTACAGTGGTCGCATATTGGTTTGATAGTCGAATATTCGAATATTCGAATATTCGATTATTCTGTTAATGCCCTAGTGTGTGTGTGTGTGCGTGCCAGCGAGGGTATTACTGAGTTCTATAGCTAAAGCAATTTGTTTTAAATTAAGTTCTCTTTTCCCAAATTATTAAATTCTATAAATGTACAAATCTGCCCATCCATCCGTCTGTCTATCCTTCGGTCTGTCCATCCTCATCCATTTTTCTCCTTAGTAGGATGACCAATCAATCTGAGCTTGCACATGGGCATTGACTTTTCCCATATACGCTGTTTATTAGTGTTTTCACCACAGGGTCTGTAGTCGCAATCCCATAGCTTGGATTAAAGGCAAAGCCAAGCAGATCTATGGGATCTGTAGTTACAGTCCTATAGCTCGAATGGATGGCAGGTGGAAATACATGTATGGACTAGTATCTTGGAATGGTACAACAACAAAAAATAAATTGATAAAAGATGTGTTTCTGTTTACAGTAACTGTTGAAACTGGCTCATTACTACCTTGCAGAATGTTTTATGATTTCCTGGTGTTGTTGTTGTTGTTGTTGTTTCTTTCATTCAGTCTGTTGACTTCAAGTGTCTGTTGTACTTTCAGGAGAGCATGCAGTTGTCAAGAGGTGCATGTGCAAAATGTCCAAATGAATGGAATGGACACTGTTACATATTTGAAGAGGCTAAGGTGGCTTGGGCTGATGCAGAGGTAAAATAAACAAACACATGATTGCATCTTGTACTGTGTTTCTATATGCATCTATCTGTTAAGTTATTTGAATAATATTCTTCTGTTTATATTGTTCTGTAGAAAACCTGTTTGTCTCAGGGTGGAAACCTAGCATCCATTAACAACAAAACAGAACACACCTGATACGTTCCAAAACTGGTGCAATGACTCGAGCGTGGATCGGTGGCTATGATGTAACAGGCACGGTAAGGAACATTAACCCTTATAAACTATGTCTGATAAAACCTTACCTTATATTATACTGACATGCTACACTACACACTGTACCTACTGTATGTCAACATAGTGAGTTGTTAAATGGTAACATATTATATTGCATTGACATTTATGATGTTGTATTGTCATCTAGAATGGTGCTTGGATGTGGAGTGACGGTCGCCCGATGACCTTCACAGACTGGGGGAAGGGACAACCTAAGAACTGGAAAGGAATAAAACAGAACTGCATGGCTATGAACTGGTCAGGTAAGTCACAACCTTTTAGCAAAATGTTTGTTTTAACAACAAAAAAGTATACCAATAATATTGATAAGCACTAACAGCTTCTTTAAGTAATGATGCAATATTAGACTTAATGGGGTCTTTATGTACTTTCTCTTTCTCTTTATATAACAGTTCCTGGATCTTTGAACCTGTGGAATGATGATTACTGCCATGTCAAATTTGCCTCTGTCTGCAAAAAAACAGCTGAGAGCACTTAATAGGGTGGAGATTATGCACGCATGCACGCATGCACGCACACACGCACGCACGCATGCAGACACGCAGGCACACACACTTTAACCACATACAATCATTGTTTGTGTGTGTGTGTGTGTGTGTGTGTGTGTGTGTGTGTGTGTGTGTGTGTGTGTGTATGGGGCTCCGTTAGTGCCACGAGGGGCGCATGACGCCTCCTGTGACCACATGATTTTTTCTTACGTGTGTGTGTGTGTGTGTACACGTTCGTTCTGCGCGTGCACTGCACAAAAGCACGCGTTACGCGCTGCAACGCGTCGTGTACATTTACGCGTAAGCTACATGCGCTACAACCTGTCACGTACATTCACACGTAAGCACGCGTTACGCGCTGCAACGCGTCGTGTACATTTACGCGTAAGCTACATGCGCTACAACCTGTCACGTACATTCACACGTAGTAATAATAATAAAAAATAAAATAATAATAATAATAATAAGGGTAATAATAATAAGGGTAATAATAATAGTAATAATAATAATAATAATAATAACAATAATAATCCTTT
Source organism: Gymnoscopelus braueri (assembly GCF_963280865.1). Classification (NCBI taxonomy): domain Eukaryota; kingdom Metazoa; phylum Chordata; class Actinopteri; order Myctophiformes; family Myctophidae; genus Gymnoscopelus; species Gymnoscopelus braueri. The sequence continues at coordinate 77,889 of NW_027660629.1, read as the reverse complement.
ATTAAATAATGATACTGCCCAAGATATTGCCTTACTAATGTAATAACGCAATAAGGGTAATAGTGTAATAATGCAATAAGTGTAATAGGTGTAATAGTGTAATAGGTGTACTAATGTAATAGTGTAACAACGCAATAGGGGTAGTAGTGTAATAGGTGGAATAGTGTAATATTGCATTAAGTTTAATATGTAATAGGTGTAATAGTGTAATAGGTGTAATAGTGCAACGTGTGTAATAGTGTAATAGATGTAATAACGCAATGAGGGTAATACTCTAATAGTTGAACAGGTGTAATAGTGCAATAAGTTAATAAGTGTAAAAGTGTGATAGTGTTATAAGTGGTCACATTCACCCAATTCCGCCCACATCCACCCAAACCCCAACTACTTCACTACACTATAACACCTATTGCACTATTACCCTATTGCGTCATTACACTATTACACCTATTACACTTTTTACCCTTTCTACACTATTATACCTATTATACTATCACACATATTGCACTATTACACTATTAAACCTATTACACTGTTACCATTATTATGTTATTACACTATTACACTATTAAACTTGTTGCATTATTACACCATTACAATTATTACACTATTACACGTATTACAACATTACCCTTATTCCGTTAATATATCATATAGCAGTCACTGGGTACCGGCCACTGGGTGCCAGGCAACGGCCCCGGTCGACCCGCCAACAGCCTTTTGGTGAAGAACCTGGGCTCGGTCCACCTCTATATTTTCATGGTATGCAGAGACTGACTCACGCATAGGAAATACATTGCCTTTTTCTCCAAGTCCTCAAACCAGCCAGGATGTGGAGTTGCGAATGAGAGGAAAGTGTCTTCCTCCTCCTGCCACTGCCCCAGTTTAGGAGACACCTTCAGGCATGGGAAGACGTAGTCTATATCCTCCTCCCACAGGCCCTCTGTTGACCAGTTCTCCTCCAAGAAGGTGTTCAGGTGTGGAGGAAGACTCATTGACTTCCTTAACGATCTGCTTTAGCAGCCTAGGCCAAATGTGGACCCGCTGTTGTAGGGTCTCAAACGGCACCAGCAAGTGTCCCAGCTTAGTACAACCGGGTTCCCTGAGAAATTTTCTTATGCACACCGAGGACAGAGTTCCGACCCAACGCAAGCCACAGCCACATACCAGTTGTGGCATCAGTGTCTCTAGCAACTTTTAGGAGTCTCCAAGCCTCCAGAATGGACTCATGAATGGTGACAGCCCTGGCAGATATGCATTGTCTTCTGACGTTTCCCGATACAAATATTCAATTCATTGGTGAGAGTCAGTGTAATGTTTTTTTTATTTTACAGGAACACTGCAATTAAATTCTGGAATCGCATCTTCTCATAGGAATATGGAGAAATATAACACAACTGCTCTGGGATTTGATCTATAGGTCCAACATGAATCCAAGGATTTTAGTCAGCTAATTAAAGATGCTATTTCTCAGGGTGTCAAAAATGACAAAGGCTGATCAAACAAGTTGAAAATAATTTATTCACCAAATCAAATTTCACACAGGGAACTTTCTGACCGAAATTGAAATATAAATTAAGCAGATTCGTTTGAAAACAGTATCGGTGTAACAATTGAACATCATTCTACCATCCGGATTTGAACTAGAGGTGTCGGTTTCATGGTCCATCTCCTGTCATGGTGAGCTAAGCAATCGCAAGAACAATTTGTTTTGTCCGTATTTCAACAATCAAATCATTGACACTTAATAGAAGGGCGAAAGCAAAACGGAATGGAATGGAACACCTGGCGCGGGTCGGACCGAGAGAACCCCGCAATGCCACACACACACACACACACACACACACACACACACACACACACACACACACACACACACACACACACACACACACACACACACACACACGTTGTTTATGTAGGATGGACAATCATGTGATCCATGTTTTATATTAAAATACATTATTTTGATAATGATTTTATGATTTTCATTTTAAAATATGGACTGACAGTCCTATAGCTATAATGTCCATAGAGAATATGTCCCCACCTGAAAGATGCTTATTAAACTTTATAGCCTAACTTGCCTGGTACCATGCATGCTTCATCTTACCATCTAAAATTATATTCCTTGGCTTGCAAACAGCCAAAAAGTGTGTAGCCGATGAAACACAACGGCTTTGCATTGATGACACCAGGTATAAGAAACTCATGAGCACACTGGCCAATACAAACTAATAGGCGAGTGCGCTCTGGTGCGCAATTTCCGCACTGCTGCTGTCCAATGTGTCCAAATTCATCTTTAAATGCCCTGTTTTCAGCACTGTCACATATCTTTTACACATATCTTTTATACTCTTTATACCAGGAGTCTTCAACGTTTTCAGGCCAAGGACCCCCTAGCTGAGAGAGAGACGAAGCAGGGACCCCCTCTATATTGTATAAAATTGTGTTTCAGATTAAACTTTTTTTGTTTACTTGGTCTGCTCTTTTTCCCCCTCTACACCTATATATCTCTTTGCCAAAAATAGCCGATCTACAAGGCGTTGTGAGCTTGTAGATCTGCTATTTTTGGCTAAAGTTCTCCTCAGAAAAGGGATGCCAGGGTTCAAGTGGTTAAGGTAAAAAAAAAAAAAGATAACACACAAAGATTTGGTGGACCCCCTGTAGTAACTCTGAGGACCCCCTAGGGGTCCCGGACCCCCTGTTGAAGACCCCTGCTTTATACTTTTGGATAGTGTCATTTCTCTTGTTAACTAGCAGATTAATGTTTAGCGATCTCAAGCAGTCTGTCTCTCTCAAGTAGCAGCTGCAATCCATCCAGTAACGACCAATTTATGCTTCGACGTACAACGGTCAGTGCATGGTGGGAAAAGTACTCAGATATTTTACCTAAGTAAAAGTCTGGAATTCAAAATTGAGTAAAAGCACAAAAGTATTAGTATCAAAATGTACTTAAAGTACCAAAAGTAAAAGTACTAATATTTGAAAATAGCAGATCTACAAGCTCACAATGTGTTGCAATGCGATGCATTAGATTGGCTATTTTCAAATAGCCTATGTAGGCCTATAAAATAGGGCTAAAGTGGTTTTATAATATAATAATTGATAATAGCAAAGTAACTAGTAACTAAAGTTTTCAAATGATTGTAGTGGAGTAAAAGTACAATATTTGCCGTTGGGGTGTAGAAGTAGGCTAATACAATAGTAGGCCTACTGAAAATTGGCAATACTCCAGTAAAGTAAAAATACCTAAAATTTGTACTTAAGTGCAGTACTTGAGTACATGTACTTTGTTACTTTATGACAACGGTGTTGCGCCCCGAATATATTCAATCTGCGCTGCAGTGTGAGCTTGTGGATTTGCAAAGCGATCCTGATGAATCATGCTTAATAATGTGACGTTGCAGCCTACGTCTGGCATTGCGGGGTATAATGAGAATAAAAGTAAAATCATTCAAATTATTGAATGATTATGATGAGGACGGTAGGCTTTGCTACATGGTCAGTCTTGGAGGAGGGGGGGGGGAACCGCTGTTTACGGTTTATTATGCCACCTAATAGCTTACATTTTGATTCATTGTCTGTGACTGTGAGAGTATCACAAATGTGTGCCAAATATAAGGCGTTCTGTCTTGACTCTTGGAGTTCCATTACATTTGTTAACTATCCATTTCTTAAATTAGCCTTTCATTATGTTCTGGCCCGCCATCTAATGCTTTAGAAAAAAAACGTTCATGTTGGTGCACCCTTCATAGTTCTTAAATCCATGAATTTTGCAAAAATGTTGCAAGGGAAGTCTCTGTGCCAGCCAGGATTATTTTGTTCTTCGTCGCACAATGGTTTCGAGTGGTTAATGTTAATTAACATTATGCGATATTAGCTGTAGAATACAACTCTCGTAGACGTATTTACGATTCTGACGTTTTCAATCTACGAGAGTTGTAGGGTTCACCCCCCCGTGGACACAGGGACTTTCTGCACTATGCCCCGTAGACACTCCAAACATGTACAAATTGAAAATAAAGGTGCTTACCCCCACGCAGCAAATGTTAACTATCGCTACGGGGTAGTAGTTTAATGTAATAATCCATATCTTTCAATAAAGAAGTGTTTAATGCCGACTGTGGCTGATTCTGTCGGAAGTTCCCAATGGGCGGTAGTGACGTGCCCATCTGGTGAAACCCGGAATTACACTCAATGTAAACAGGAAGTAAGCGAGGGTGAAACAATGGCATTCGGCCATAGACGGCATTAAAACACTTCTTTATTGAAAGATATGGATTATTACATTAAACTACTACCCCGTAGCGAGAGTTAACATTTGGGGCATGGAAGCACCATTTTTTATTTGTACATGTTTGGAGTGTCTACGGGGTATAGTGCTGAAAGTCTCTGTGTCCATGGGGGGTGAACCCTACAACTCTCGTAGATTGAAAACGTCAGAATCATAAATACGTCTACGAGAGTTGTATTCTACAGCTAATGCGATATACAAGACCACAAGTAGCCTACCGCGAATGAGACGCGTTGTGAGCTTGTAGATCTGCTCTGATGCGGTGCACTGTGTGTGTGTGTGTGTGTGTGTGTGTGTGTGTGTGTGTGTGTGCGTGTGCGTGTGCGTGTGCGTGTGCGTGTGTGTGCGCGCGCGCTGCGCTGCTCAGGAGCGCAGCTGGCTGTTGGAGAAAAACACTGAATTGACATATGAAAATGTTGCCTTCAAAGATTGGTGTGGATAATGTGGGAAGGGTCTAATTATTTTATATTGATCTTTTTTGGGGTCACATTATTATATTTAGGCCTATCTTTTTTTAGGTCACATTATAGCTGAATATGGAACATGAACATCTCGCCATCAGATTGGATTGCCATGTCTGTCAGGCTGTCAGACTGTCTGTCTGTCTATCTCGAGACAGAAAAACAGAGAGACATGATAGTATTATAATTTTCGGGGAACCATGACTTCATCACAACCCATCAATCATCATTGAATGAATAGGCACGCAGAGAGAGAGAGAGAGAGAGAGAGAGAGAGAGAGACAAGTGCGTGTCAGATAAGTGGCAGGCCGGCAGCGGACCACGGACTAAACATCTAATAGGCCTATAGGCTACACATGAACATTTTGCAAGGGCTGTTCTGGTATATACTTTAATTCATCAACGTGATGAAAGCGACCAAATAGGCTATTTCCATGGTGGACACCAGCCTAGGGTTAGACTTGCACAGCAGTTCATTGTCTGTCCATTGTCTGAGAAGCGCAGTGCTGATCCAATAATACAACTCATAATGACTACAGGCGTCGAAATTAAAACCTGTCCCATCCATAGAAGCCAATCTATAATAACGCATAACAATGAAGTAACTGGAAATCTGATTTCCAGTTATATTTATTCCCATGATTTGCTCTTAGGATGAATTAAACCCCGTATTTAACCAGGTCAATCTAAATGAGATTAAAGTTTATTATCTATTACATTAACATTGTAAAACGCATATGAAAAACACACCAATGGGAGACAGATTCTATAACACTTTGAATTGTATCAAAATGTGTGAAATCGTTATCTAGACGAGCAGGTGAGATGTGGTTTCGCTACTTTTTTCTTTCTGTTTTTCCTCTCTCCTTTTTGAGAGAGAAGGATAATTGTTGCGCTCTGCAGTCATGTAACACAGAAGTAATACCTCTATGGCATAAACGCATATGTTTATTGTTGTTGGAAGGGAGCTTGGCGCATTTGGGGAGCATATAGGCATTTGAAAACATGGTCACAATTGGACCCGTTGGAAAGCCAGAGCGGCACCATTGATTTGACACCATAGGCTATACTGTACAGCTGTTTATTGCCTTGAAATAGAAGATTATTTAAGAGAAAATACTATAGCCTAGGGCTAGGCCTACATGTTACTGATGATAATATATTTGCAATGATGCTAAATGAAGCAAATTCGTGTCAGATCAAAGCCACGTACGGTGATGCCCTGCACCATGCACTCTGCTTAAAAGCCGCTGTTGCTATATTGCTTTATCAATGGATATTGATAGAATATACAGTGATGAGCTGTACACGAAACAAAAGCTAAGGTTCCAAAGAACTTAAAATTGATTTGATTTGAGAGAGCTCTAAGTGTTAGAAGACACCCACGACCGCCGAGTTTTTGGCACCGACCGCGCCGTGATTGCGTAATTCCTTGCGTAATTCATTCATATCAGGAAATAATGAAAGACTCCAGCCATGGGCCAGATAAACATACAAAGCTTAGATTTCACGGATTCTGGCGTTCTTTTTATTTTAATTTTTGGTTATGATCTGACTGAGTATTAGCTAATATAAAAATCGCCTCGAACCTCCGGAAAAAGACGAGAAGAGTGCATGGCGCGGTGATCAACCAAACCCGATGTTGGAATCATACTGTACAGTTTATAATTGCCTTGAAATAAAAGATTATTTGACAGAAATTAATACAGCCTATATGTTACTGATGACTTGGAATTAAATTTTATTGCAATCAATGCAATATTGATTGCAAAGGACAGGATTCAAGAATGGAGACTTGGAGAGGGACAGCGCACCTTCTGTGCGTAATTGCAGAAAGCCACTTCATAAATTGAATCACATATCAGGAGAGGTAACTGAATTAATTAATACAAATATTTTATTTTTTTTATTTTAAGACTTACACGTGCATATGAGGCGTTCTGTGCAGGGCAGAGTTATGTCACAAGGGCACACGATGCGTTATGTACAGAGCTCAGTTATGTCACACGGGTAGGTGAGGCGTTCCACGCAGCGCGCACCAAGGTGGCACAGCACCCACTCATCTCTCCGCGCCTCGCCTAGTCGCGTGACCAAATAAATCATGCGTGCGTTGACGCGTGCCTTTGCTACAGACGCATGAATCTACACGTAGACGTGTTACCCTGTAGGTCAAGATGCAGTGGTTGCACTGTTACGCGTGAACGCGCGCGTGCACGTGTTCCCATTGTGAGTCAATGGGAAAGTACACTACACGTCTATGCGGTTCTGTGCAACACACAAAAAAAAGTACACGATTACAGGACAGGGGGTGTGCTTACGTGGCACTAATGGAGCCCCATAGTATGGGTGTGTGTGTGTGTGTGTGTGTGTGTGTGTGTGTGTGTGTGTGTGTGTGACTCCTAATATCTATGCCCTGCAAAGCCAAAGTGCAGTAACTACACAAAATAATCAAACCAATAAAAAGTATTTAAAGTGCTTTATTTGGTCAGGCAAATGGGTTATCTGTATATAAAGTTATATCGCACTAATTGTATATCCGTTCATAAGGTAATTGTTTATCCCCCAAAAGCATGAAGACTGATTTGACCTTTGAGAAAAATAAATAAGCCTATGTGTCCAAAAATGTAGTTACTGCACAAATTCTAGCCACTGAAGGAATGAAGAGACAAGTGACATTAACAGCAGATGGACAGTGACTCTCAGGTGTTGTGGTGATAATGAGAGGAACATGAATGGAATGGATGGTTTGATTTAAGCAGCACATAACTTGCTTCAATGTCTTTACTTGCATCAATGAAAAAAATATATATATATTAAATAATTCAGTGTGAGTCATTCAGAGAGAACCTCTGCTTTTATGCTGCTGTTAATTGCTTTAATAATCAGCTCATTTGTGACACCTGTGGCAACTGTAATCTAATGGACTATTTTCTTTAGTGGAATTAAATCATTTTTAAATCAATACAAAAAATGCTGTTATATTTCCTGTCAAATTATTTGTTTATATTGTGTCAAGTTATTTTCTTATTTTTCTTCGTGTACTACAGTCATTATTGAGAAATAAACCCTAATAGGGTCATGCAGTATCCCAACACAAAGCTGTTCATTATCCCTAACATATTCTATTCTATGAAAACCATAATTTATTCAGGGAATTAGTTCCTTGGCCTGCTGGCAGCGTGCACAAGAAATATGATTATGCACGCACGCTGCACGCACGCACAGATAGAAGTGATTGCAAGAAAACAGTGTTAAGCAAAGTTAATGAATGAAAATCCTCAATCTTGTTTTTGACAACATTGAAATAATTTGCCCGGAAAAATGGGTTGTCATCAGAGACATGACACTGGTCTGGTTTCACCTCACTGACAGAGACTTTTTGATGGTAATTGGGGAGGCGGCATCCTCTCAGTTCCCCTTTTCCTGTGATGTATCCCAGAGATACATTTTGGGTCCTTTTATTGTTTTCAATTAGAATTTCATTTGGGTCATATTATTTGTAACCACAACAACAAAGCTTGTAGATCTGTTATTTTTGAAAAATCTGAATACTGTATATAAATTTTAAAGTAAACATTTTTAACTCAAATCTTTGCTTCTGGGGGTCCCTTGAACAAAATATTTTGAGATGGGCCAAATACATATAATTGTGGGGGTCCTTGATGTGAAAAAGTTTGAGAACCACATGATCTATAGCAACATACATTTTTCAGAGTTAGGATTTAGAAGAAATTTTTTAGAATGGGCCTCAGGTCTTAATGGGTTAAAGAGCAGCATACTGTATGTTGTTGTAGGAGGACATGACAGCGGAGCAGCATAAAAGCAGAGGTTCTCTCTGAATGACTCACACTGAATTATTGCAATGATTTTTATTGATGTATTTAATTGATGCAAGTAAAGACTTTGAAGCAAGTTATGTGCTGCTTAAAGCAAACCATCCATTCCATTCATGTTCCTCTCATTATCACCACAACACCTGAGAGTCACTGTCCATCTGCTGTTAATGTCACTTGTCTCTTCATTCCTTCAGTAGCGTTACAATTTGTAAAGCCAAAGTGCAGTTTTGGACACATTGACAGATTTACGTGCGTGCGTGCGTGCGTGCGTGCGTGCGTGCGTGCGTGCGTGCATAATCTCCACGTTATTCAGCGCTCTCAGCTCTTTTTTTGCAGACAGAGGCATATTTGAAAGAGCAGGCCGTATCATTCCACAGGTAACCTGCTATATAAACAGAAAGACAAAGTTGAACGTAAAGACCACATTAAGTCTCATATTGTGTTATTACTTAAAGGAGCTGTTATTGATTATTATTAATTAATATTATTTGTTTTTGTTGTTAAAACAAATATTTTGTTAAAATGTTGTGACTTACCATGGTACAGACGCATGCAGTTCTGTATTACTCCTCTACTGTTGTTGGGTTGTCCACTGTTCCAGTCTGTGAAGGTCATTGGGCTACCGTCACTCCACAGCCAACCACCATTCTAGATGACAATACAACATCATAAATGTCAATACAATATAATATTTTACCATTTAACAACTCACTATGTTGACATACAGGTATAGAGTGTAGTGTATCATGTGTCAGTGTAATATAAGGTAAAGTTTTATCAGACACAGTTTATACGGGTTAATGTTCCATACCGTGCCTGTTGCATCATAGCCACCGATCCACGCCCAAGTACTGGAAGGTATCAGGTCTTGAATGAATGTGGTTTCTCTTTTGTAGTGAATGGATGCTAGGTTTCCACCCTGAGACACACAGGTTTTCTACAGAACAATAGAATACTATTCAAATAACATAATAACATAGATGCATATAGAAATAAAGTACAAGATGCAATCATGTGTTTGTATATTTTACCTCTGCATCAGCCCAAGACATCACAGCCTTTTCAAGTATGTAACAGTGTTGATTCCATTCAATCCAGTCATTTGGACACCTCTTGACAACTGCATGCTCTCCTGAAAATACAACAGACACTTGAAGTCAACAACAACAACAACAACAACAACAACAACAACAACAACAACAACAACAAAAACACATAAACACACGTAAACTAACAAAATCAGGAAATCCTAAAACAAACATAATCTGCAAGGTAGTAATGAGCCAGTTTCAACAGTTACTGTAAACAGAAACACATCTGTTATCAATTTAGCTTTTTTTTGTTGTTGTTGTACCATTCCATGATACCAGTCCATACATGTATTTCCACCTGCCATCCATCCGAGCTATAGGACTGTAACTACAGATCCCATAGATTGCATGGCTTTGCCATTCATCCAAGCTATGGGATTGTGACTACAGACCCTGTGGTGAAAAAACTAATTAACAGCGTATATGGGAAGTCAATGCTCATGTGCAAGCTCAGATTGATTGGTCATCCTACTAAGGAGAAAAAAGGGATGAGGATGCACAGACCGAAGGACAGACAGACGAATGGATGGGCAGATTTGTTCATTTTATAGTAAAATGTAATAATTTGGGAAAAGAGAACTTAATTTAAAACTAATTGCTTTAGCTATAGAACTCAGTAATACCCTCGCAGGCACACACACACACACACACGCACACGCACACACACACACGCACGCACACACATACACACACACACACACACACACACACACACACACACACACACACACACACACACACACACACACACACACACACACACACACACACACACACACACACACACACACACCTGCAGTAGGAGCAGCAGTGGTCCAGACCATCACAGCGCAGAGAAGTAGAGGCACACTCAGCATCCTCATGGTCATGATGATGATGATAATGATGGAGATGAAGAGGATTTCCTTCTAGAAAGAAATAGACATGTTAGAGATACCTCTGAAAGTCAGAGAAGTAACAACAAGGACAGAGGAGACGAGGAGTCATGTCAAACCTTCAGTAGAATGATGTGTTGTGGTTCGTCCTGTGTTGAAGTGTTGAATATCAGAAACAGCAGTTCTTATATACACTTTATTTGGGGGTGTAAATGGACACTTTCACATGATCAGATTACAGAGACAATGCAGATAAGTAGGAACTGCAAAACCTGCACTTATTTCCTTAATGGTGTTGTTTTCCCATGAAAACCCACTCTGCCATTAGTTCCTTGTCACCTCTGCATATGGAGTTGTATGGAGTTCTGTTTTTAAGTTGGTGAATAAAGAGTTTGATGTGGATATAAACATAAACCCTAGTTCCATGACTGGATCTGATTACCTCTGCAGTACATTTCTAGTAGATTGCGTTTTACATTGTAATTACAATTTGAACTAATTCAGATTGGCTGACTTGAATGAAAATCCTCAATCTTGTATTTGACACTTACATTTTAATAATCAGAGACATGACACTGGTCTGGTTTATTTTCGATGGTAATTGGGGAGGTGGTATCCTCTCTTGTCCCCTTTTCCTGTGATGTACCCCAGAGATACATTTTGGGTTATTTTATTGTTTTCAATTAGAATGTCACTTGGGTCATATTATTTGTAACCACACCATAAGTTGAACCTGCGAGCGTTCCGGGTTCTCAAGCGGCCACACTACCCCCTGGACCACTGCCACCCCTGACTTATGTCACGGCGCACCATGGGAACCATTGCTTTAGACCAAATGTACTTTGTTCTATTCAATGGGCACACCTTAAACCTATCATTAGGCAAATAATAATAAATGTGAAATAAAAGCTTGGTCTCTCCTCTCCTCTCCTCTCCTCTCCTCTCCTCTCCGAGAGAGAGAGAGAGAGATAAGAGATTATATATATATATATATATATATATATATATATATATATATATATATATATATATATATATATATATATATATATATATATATATATATATATATATATACACATACACACACATATATATATATATATATATATATATATATATACTATATATATATATATATATATATATATATATATATATATATATATATATAGTGTTTGTTTCAGTAACAGGGGTTTCCCTGTCTTTCCAGCTCTTTAAAAAACAGGAAATACATTTTCAGGTATAGATGGCATTCCAGCCAATCAGGAGAGAGTACCCATTTATCAGCTTAATGTTTTTATAGTGTTCCAGTTCCAATTTAGTCTTTATTTGTGTCATCACTTCCAATTGCACTTGTTTAATCTGTATCCTGACTGTGTTCTTTATCCTGATTGGATAAAATTGATATCCCGACCTGAAAATGCATTTTCTGTTTATCATTGCTATAGTGTTTGTTCAGTAACAGGAGTCTCCATGTCTCTCCAGCTCTTTATTAATATAATAAAATAATCAATCAATAATTCATACATATTTTGGGGTATGTCATTACAGGAGAAAAGTTTACAACAAAACAACCGGCATACTCACCGATGCCAGTATTTTAGGCAGTATGGGCAGCTTTTCCGATACTGGTATCGCCATCGGAACCACTCTAGTTTAATTGCATGTATGCCCTAATCAGCTGAATTAGCCTCCATGTTTGTGCGGTGACACTATAGTCTACTGTATGGGTTCAGGAAACACTACCCTACCTCTTCGCCTTGCCTACTTGTTGTTAACTAGTTGTACAAACTCTTGTTTTACTGTTTTATTGGATCTTGTTTATTCGATACACTTATATGTTTTAGCTCTTGCTCAGTTGATTTTCCTATTTTTGTCTCATCTGTTTAAGTAGGTAGCTGATATACTGCACTTTTACTTTAGCGCTACTGTAGGTATACTCTTGGTTGCTTGTTTTAGAAGAGAATGCACTTAAATGCTACTGGTGATTAGTAGTTTTGTTCCCTACCTATGTTGAATGCACTTATTGTAAGTCGCTTTGGATAAAAGCGTCTGCTAAATGACTGTAATGTTCAGGGTTAACAGATTTTTCGAGAGAAACAAGCAACCAGGTCTATGAAAACAAGCCCAAAAGAAGCGACTAACACAATTTACCTGTAGATCTGCTATATTCTTTTTAAATGGGTCCCTGGCACGAAATGTTTTATGATGGGGATACACGGACAATTACATATTCATTTCTCAAACGTGGTTCTCAAGCTTGAAAAGGTTTGAGAACCACTGGTTTATAAGCAACCATACTTTAGAAACAAGACCCCAAAAACGCAACCCGCAGCTATCAATATTTACAAGCAACTTGGCAGAAAAACAAGCCCAAAGTCTCCTAAAATAAGCAGACATGGCAACACTGAATGGGTTCCAGTTGACTGGTCTGTCCACACAGTTGCCTCAGGTAGTGATGTATGTCTGACACTCTCTTTCTATAGTTTAGCGTGGATACATGGGTCTACATGTCAGCCATGTAAGTCCTATTAGCATATTCATACTATTCTATCACTGGTAGAGTTGTCTGGGCAGGCAGGTGTATTATTCATCTCAGAATGTATCCCACTTCTTACGATGAAAACTTGAAATCGTCACTGTCGGGCAGAAACCTCTTATCTCCATATTCTTCCTTTTTGTGTGTTTTTTTCGCAAATGAACGCCCTATTGATCATCCTACAGCGTCACACGAAAGCATCAAAAGTATAGCAGATCCACAAGCTTGAAACGTGGCTCGAAACACGTTTTGAGCTTGTAGATCTGCTACTTCTGCTACTTTTGAATTTTAATCCTGAAAAGTAACAGTTTTGGACATAATGAGGTTTCCACCCGCAGAGACTTGAAGGTGGACATACACTACGAGATAATCGGGCTAAAAAACAACCCTCACGAGTATCGGGGGGGCGTGTCTACCCCAGCCTAGATCGGGGGCGAATCTCGGCCATAAACATCGTCTAGTGTGAGGGTTCAAAGATCCAATCTGAACCCTCCCGAGTTGCTCACAAGACGATCGGGGCCACTCCGATCACGTTCAAAATAGTTTGATATTTCGAGTGAAACCCCCTCCCCTCGGGTGAACCCCCTCCCCCCTTTTTTTGTCATCATCAAAATCATTTTCAAAAATGTTTGGTATTTATCTGGATCGCTACTGTATGGAACACCTGCCGCGGGTCGGACCAAGAGAAATACGTCCGCTGTCGCTGTTCCAACACCGCAATGCCACACACACACACACACACACACACACACACACACACACACACACACACACACACACACACACACACACACACACACACACACGTTATTTGTGTAGGATGGACAATCATGTGCAGCTGCGGTGGATCCATGTTTTATATTAAAATACATTATTTTGATAATGATTATATTATTTTCATTTTAAAATAGTATAGACTGACAGTCCTAAAGCTATAATGTTCATAGAGAATATATCCCCACCTGAAAGATGCTTATTAAACTTTATAACTTGCCTGGTACCATGCATGCTTCATCTTGCCGTCTAAAATTATATTCCTTGGCTTGCAAGCAGCCAAAACGTGTGTAGCCGATGAAACACAACGGCTTTGCATTGATGACACCAGGTATAAGAAACTCATGAGCGCTCTGGCCAATACAAACTAATAGGCCAGTGCGCTCTGGTGCCCAATTTCCGAACGCACTGCTGCTGTCCAGTCCAATGTGTCCATATCCATCTTTAAATGCCCTGTTTTCAGCACTGTCACATATCTTTTATACATATCTTTTATACTCTTTATACTTTTGGATAGTGTCATTTCTCTTGTTAACTAGCAGATTAATGTTTAGCGATCTCAAGCAGTCTGTCTCTCTCCATAAGTAGCAGCTGCAATCCATCCAGTAACGACCAATTTATACTTCGACGTACAACGGTCAGTGCATGGTGGGAAAAGTACTCAGATATTTTACCTAAAGTAAAAGTATCAAGTGTTGCGATGCAATGCATTGTGAGCTTGTAGATCGGTATTTTCAAATAGCCTATGTAGGCCTATAAAATAGGGCTAAAGTGGTTAATGTATGTTTTATAATATAATAATTGATAATAGCAAAGTAACTAAAGTTTTCAAATATTGTAGTGGAGTAAAAGTACATTATTTGCCGTTGGGGTGTAGAAGTAATAGCCCACAATAGTACTGAAAATTGGCAATACTCCAGTAAAGTAAAAATACCTAAACATTTTCCTTAAAGGGATATTTCACTTTCAAATAAAATAAACATTAAAAATAAATATTTTTAAAAAATGAAAAAAGTTATGGCAAAATCACGGCCCCCTCACACATTAGTAGGACACTCTAATGCGTGAGGGGGCCGTGATTTTTCCATTACTTATTTATTTTTTATATATTTTTTAAATGTTTATTTTATTTGAAAGTGAAATATCCCTTTAAGTACAGTACTTAAGTACATGTACTTTGTTACTTTACACCACTGACAAGTGACAACGGTGTTGCGCCCCGAATATATTCAATCTGCGCTGCAGTGTGAGCTTGTGGATTTGCAAAGCGATGAATCATGCTTAATAATGTGATGTTGTAGCCTACGTCTGGCATTGGCAGAAGGGGTATATATAATGAGAATAAAAGTAAAATCATTCAAATTATTGAATGACGGTAGGCTTTGCTACATGGTCAGTCTTGGATGGGGGGGGGGGGACCAGTACATTTGTTAACTATCCATTTCTTAAATTAGCCTTTCATTATCTTCTGGCCCGCCATCTAATGCTTTAGAAAAAAAACTTTCATGTTTGTGCACCCTTCAGTTCTTAAATCCATGAATTTTGGAAAATGTTGCAAGGGAAGTCTCTGTGCCAGCCAGGATTATTTTTCGTCGCACAATGGTTTCGAGTGGTTAACATTATGCGATATTAGCTGTAGAATAGGCCTACAACTCTCATAGACGTATTTATGATTCTGACGTTTTCAATCTACGAGAGTTGTAGGGTTCACCCCCCATGGACACAGGGACTTTCTGCACTATGCCCCGTAGACACTCCAAACATGTACAAATTGAAAATAAAGGTGCTTACCCCAATGCAGCAAATGTTAACTATCGCTACGGGGTAATAGTTTAATGTAATAATCCATATCTTTTAATAAAAAAGTGTTTAATGCCGTCTGTGGCTGATTCTGTCGGAAGTTCCCAATGGGCGGTAGTGGCGCGCCCATCTGGTGAACCCCGGAATTACACTCAATGTAAACAGAAAGTAAACGAGGGTGAAAAAATGGCGTTCGGCCACAGACGGCATTAAAACACTTCTTTATTGAAAGATATGGATTATTACATTAAACTACTACCCCGTAGCGAGAGTTAACATTTGGACGTGGGAATAAGCACCTTTATTTTCATTTGTACATGTTTGGAGTGTCTACGGGGTATAGTGCAGAAAGTCCCTGTGTCCATACAACTCTCGTAGATTGAAAAGGTCATAATCATAAATACATCTACGAGAGTTGTATTCTACTACAGCTAATGTGATATACAAGAACAAGACCACAAGTAGCCTACCGCGAATGAGACGCGTTGTGAGCTTGTAGATCTGCTCTGACACTTGCACCGTGTGTGTGTGTGTGTGTGTGTGTGTGTGTGTGTGTGTGTGTGTGTGTGTGTGTGTGTGTGTGCGTGTGCATGCGTGCGCGTGCGCTGCGCTGCTCAGGAGCGCAGCTTGGCTGTCGGAGAAAAACACTGAATTGACATATGAAAATGTACGGATTGTAATGTGTAACTTTATTTAATATCAAAATAATATAGGCTACTGATATAATATGTTATATAATTATAATTATTAATAATTCATAATTATTATTTTTAAAATATATTTTTCTATTTATTATTGCTGTTTGGGCAAGCCCGAGAATCTGGATAGAATATTGTAGTGTGAGATGCCCCCGATTTTTTTAATCGTGTAGTGTGTGCATGTTAAGATAATCTGATAAGAGAATCTTGAAAGATTATCTTGTAGTGTGTGATTATACCCGATTTAAAAATCGTTAATATTAAGATTATCTCGTAGTGTATGTCCACCTTTATGTTCCTACTCTTGAACGGACTCCTGTTTTGATGGCCTACTGAGTGTTTTATATTGGCCTCCCATTGGCTCACAAGTTCTCACAAGGAGAACTGGCCTTTGACAGTTTGTCTACGGCACAGAGATGGTTGGAGTGATCATAGTTTCTATTAGCCTGGTAAACCATCCCCCTTCCGGAAATCTGGGTGGTTTACCAGGCTTTCTATGGTTTCTATGGTGATAGCAACACCGTGAGCGTTTTTGGGAAAGAGGCACAAAGGATTTTTTTAGGTGTGAACAACACAACTCATAATAGGTTAGATTAGAGGAAGAGAAGTATTCAGGATCGGATGAGAGACAGAGAATAGACCGGAGCTCTGTTATCATGTATCAGCCTCATTGTTTAGTCCCACAGGTGTTGACAAATAACAGTCATTAGTGTTTACACTCAGAACACAGTGTATCCAGTTTCTTTTTTTAGATGATAACTATACTGTATCCTGGCTCTAAACCTGAGAAAAGGTAATTACAGACATGAGCATTTTAAACCCATTTAGCCTATACTGTACACATCGGCTATTTGGAAAATAGCCGATCTACAAGCTCAATCTGCTATTAAAACAATCAGTGGAATATTTGGAAGATTCTTTGTATGTGGGGCTCCCTGGTACAAAGCATTTTCAGATGAAGGTTATAGGGACAAAGACATCTTAATTTGGGGGTCCATGACATGAACATATTTGAGAACCATTGGTTTAAATAATAATTAAAAGCTTTCAAGCAAGCCCAAATAAGCAACTACACTTTAGAAACAAGCCCAAAAAAACGCAACCCGCAACTGCCAATATTTACAAGCAACTTTACAGAAAAACTAGAAAAAGTGCTCCTCGGAGCACAGGTCTCCGCCAGGTCAGGTACGTTATTGTGGCCTCCTGGTGGCGCTATAATAGGCCAATGTGAAAAGGGTGCCATTTGTTCTTAGGCCTTTCACGGCAATCGGACACTGCATTCATGATTTGAGGCAAATGAGACCTGCTGGTGGTGCTATAACATGCCAAAGTGAAAAGGGGGGCATTTCTTCCTCGGCCTAGTGGGAATGTGCGTGTGAAATTTCATGGAAATCGCATGCTGTGTGCATCATTTGAGGCATTTTGTTCAAAACGGACCAATCGTGCAAACTTTGGAAGCCAATCTTAGCCAATGAGGATGGAATATGGGAAATCGGACAGATCCGTGTTGATCACATGACTATAAAGATACTGTGTACCGATACAATCTGTAGGAGTAATATAAAAAAAATGTTTTGCACAAATCTGCCTCCTGGTGGCGCTATAACAGGCCCATGTGAAAAATTTGGGGCAGAGGTTCTGAACTGGCATCCAGGGAGTATATGTGTGCACAGTTTCGCAGCGATCGGGCCAACGGTGCCGGAGATTAGATGGTCGCAGACGGACAGGACACACGGACGGACACACAGGCGGACGGACAGGGGGTAAAACATATTCTCTGGCGGAGACAATAAGCCCAAAGTCACTTATAATAAGCAGACATGGCAACACTGAAACATAGATCTACAAGGTCACAACAAGGCATCAAGCTTGTACAGTAGATCACAACTACAATGATTAAACATTTCTCAAACATGTGACCATCGATACATTTTAAGGGGGGTCCCCAGAAAAAGATATGTTAATTTAGCGTCACAATCATTATAACCTTTATACTTTGGCTATTCAAAGTAGCAGATATACAAGCTCATAACACATCGCTTCGTGCCGTGTCAAATATATTTGACATGAAAAAGTTTGAGAAGCACTGCACTGTAAACCTTTTTGGAGGAAGAGTAGAGTGCATTTAACATGCATGCCTTATGTGAAGGTATAAGTCATTCATATGTATGTCCCACCACCCCCTTCCCAAAGTGACACAACTCCAACGAATCCTGCCTCGTGTGACGTCGACCCATCATGGATTAAAGCAACATTTTAACTCACGACTGAAAAAGTCCTAATGTGCGATTTGTGAAACAGTGTGACAGGTATGTTGCTAGAGTGGTATTAAGAGGAACTCATATACTCTGTGTGTGTGTGTGTGTGTGTGTGTGTGTGTGTGTGTGTGTGTGTGTGTGTGTGTGTGCGTGCGTGCGTGCGTGCGTGCGTGCGTGCGTGCGTGCGTGCGTGCGTGCGTGCGTGCGTGCGTGCGTGCGTGCGTGCGTGCGTGCGTGCGTGCGTGCGTGCGTTTCAAATCAATGTCCTGCTGCTGGAATAAATACAATCAGCATTTCAAATGAACATTCTTTAACCATTTATACCCTATTCAGAAGCAGCTAAAATAAAGCAATAAGCCAGAGGTTGCAGTTTACAGAGTAGGCCTATGTTATAATGACTGAGGGCCGTAGTGAGGCACGTACATTATTAAAAGAGTATAATCCGGACATGACAGTAAAAGGTGCACCAGTTAATTCAATGTAATTATTGTCATAATCCATTGCATCGTACGACCCGTACTAGCAGTGGAATCTACCGCAGAATGTCTATACCACTCTCTTTGAAGGGAAACCCACATGTACACATTTACTGTACGTGTACTAATTTTAACATACAACATCCACATATAGGTTTTCCATTAAAGTCTAATCCGTACCTTCACCTACCTTTTTCCTTTAAAGCACCTTTAAAGACGGGGTGCCATGATTTTCAGTGATTCCCCCCCCCCCCCCCCCAAAACATAATCATCAGGTATTATGGTTATACTAAGAGGAAGATTTTTTTTTAAAGTGTACAGAAATTGTTAAAATTATGTTTTTATGTGGACACCTCCATTTCATTAAAGTTGTACAATGCAGAATCACAAATAACGATTTTTAGCAACCTCTGCTGGTCACTACCGTCACTGCATACAATTTCCGTAGTCCTCGATTACCCAGAATTCCATTCGTTTTCACCGGAAGCCGGAAGCGTTTCAAAAAGCGATCTTTTAATTGTTTTATAATATCTACGGATCGTTTCTCTTAGCCAGTGGAGCATTAGTTACCATGAGCTGTGCTTTCTTTTTCTGTTCTTTTTCGATCTTCCAATCCTACATTCTCTTAAAATCAGCGTGAGGTTCCTTTTTGTTATTAGCGCGGTAGTTCCTGGCCAAACAGGAAACCGTTGCGGTGTTCCTGACGTCATGACGTTGGCCAGGAACGTCATTTTCCCGGGAAAGTCCCCCCTGTCCACGTTCAATAGAAAATATATAAATAAAAGGCTTCCGGGGGTGAAATTCATGGAGTGGGTGTTGTGAAACTTTTGCCACTCACAAAAGATATACAATTTAACTTTAGTTTTGTTGAAAACGTTACCTAGTATGCCTTTAAGTATACCTGGTTCTCACCTTAGTACCTCCTCCACCACCTTAGCACCACCCACCTGTCCTAGTCCCTCCTCCTCCTCATGCCCACACCTGTTGTGTTATGATAATGAGGGGGAGGGTATGTTTTTACTATGTCACTAAAGCGCTGTTTCTCTATTGGCACGTTTGACCCTCAAGGTTTCAGCCTCCAGGTAGAAACTCAAAATAGTCAGAGAAGACATAAAACACCATAAAAACACCACCAGGGGGCTTAATGAAGTTCTATCAACCTCATAGACACATTAAAAACAGAAAAAGTGTAAAACCATGGCACCACCTCTTTAAGGAATGTACATTTGCACATACATGAAATATGGCCACTGTATTTACTCATCCTACTAGGAACAGTGGTCACTTATAAATTACTTAAACTAGATGTCAGGGCCGCTTCGCGGCCCTCACATCTAGTTATTATTATCAGCTTCTTTGACTGTGTCCTGGAATAGTGTTCTCTCTCTGGATCCTTTTTTGTGGTCCTTTTACGCTTTACGCTTTTGCTCAGACTTCTTGCATCTGGTTGCTATGGCAACCTGCCAGATCAGGCTGAGGGTCTGATAAGTAAATCAGAGAATCAATCAAACCGAGAGTCCGATCACTGATCGAGGTGGGGTAAGATGCCTAAAACATAGCCATAGCTCTGATCAACAGTCTGTGATGGGTCTTGGAGGCATGTGGAGTGATCCTGTGCTTGCGAATCGCTGCCGAACTTTCGGAGCTTTTGTCAATTATATAGTAGTAAGATAAGATGATGTAATGCATGGATGTTTCATTTCCACAGCATTGTGGCTCTTCAGTTACTGATGCATAGAGAGGTATTTTGTCGGATATGTATAAAAGAAAAACAAGTCACAAGTCTGTTTTAGGGTGTTTAACACAGTCGTGTCTCTGTAATTATACTGCACAAACAAGTCATCGTGGACAGAAACAACAAATCATGCCATTCCATACCCATAATCAGCACCTGCCCCTGCACTTGGCACACATAACTTGAAAGAGAGCATGTGTATTATTGGCATGGTGCAACTCTGAGGTACTTCAATATAGCTTTGTGTATTTGGGCATTCATTTCAACCAACCCAAATGATGGTCTCTCAAGTGGGTCATAGCCAGCCCATCCAAGTGTGCTGCACTCGACCCTCTAACATGGCTTACCTCCTTACAGGCTGAAGCCGTCACCCTCTCTTTCCTCAGTGAATGTCACTCAGGTGCTGCAATTTGACACCTTGTTTCCCTTCAATCTTATTTGACTGTGACAAGGTCACAGACAGAGATGATCTAAGATGCAACTGTTGTAGTTGGGAGGAGGAGGTGCAGGTGGTAGATGTTAATATGGTGGTTTTATCTGATGAAATATCCATAATGCAGATTAGATTAGACAGCTTGTAACAGTCAGTATGCATATGCAATGCCAGTTGGTACCACAAGGTGGTGCACTGCTTCCTTTTGTTTTGCTGTTCTTCTCAGTGTTTACAATATACCTGACGTCAGGAAGTTACCTCACTAACATACACTGCATAATGTTTTGTAAAGACAGAAAATGAAGACTCATCCTTTCATGGTCACACTTCCTTTTATAGGCCCTCCTCAGCTGCCAGCGAAGGCATTCATCGTCCTGTCCTCAATTCCTCTTTCTCTATCCTCAAACGCACCTTCTATTTTAATCTACTCAGTTGTAGCCTACTTACCATTTGGCCTCCTATGATTTGAAGCACCATCTAGGGCTGATGATTGAATCACATGAATGATTTCATGTGATATTCGTGTGAAGTAATGTGTAATAGTACGCACGCACGCACGCACGCAAGCACGCACGTGCGCACGCGCGCACGCACACCAGGGGCGCTGGAATGGAAAATGAGGTGGGGGGACACATCGGGGGACGCATGCATGCGCGTGCATGCCGTCCGTGCAAAAATTTCAGTTTTTTTTTCTGGTGGTTTTGTTAATCTTTTGGTATTTTGGTAAATTTGGTTAAAATGTGCTCCATGAAGTCACAAGTGTAGATGTCAGAGGTTTTTTATTTTTTCTTCATCCCAAAAGTCAGCTGTAACCAAATGGACTCCTGTCAAATGTAACTATGCAATAATATAGTCTCCCCCCATAGTCTCCCCCCACGGTGGGGAGACCCAGCCTGGGTCCCCCAGTGCGGGGAACCCAGCTGTACTAAATTGTGGGGGGGGGACAGTGTCTTTTAATTAAACAGGCGCTTGCACGCACACACGCACACACACACACACACACACACACACACACACACACACACACACACACACACACACACACACACACACACACACACACACACCACACACACACACACACGCACACACACACACACACACACAATTATCTATTGTCTATTGTACTTTCAGGAGAGCATGCAGTTGTCAAGAGGTGTCCGAGTGACTGGATTGAATGGAATGGACACTGTTACATATTTGAGAGGGCTGAGGTGGCTTGGGCTGATGCAGAGGTAAAATATACGAACACATGATTGCATCTTGTACTGTATTTCTATATGCATCTATGTTATTATGTCATTTGAATAATATTATATTGTTCTGTAGAACACCTGTGAATGAATGAATGAATGAATGAATGAATGAATGAATTTTTTATTTTCGTGTCTTGTCAAAAAGACCCATCCCTTACGGGATTATTAGACACCAAAACATAAATAAACAATATCAAGTTCTCTTCATAGAACACTGCACTGTGTGTCTCAGGGTGGACACCTAGCATCCATTCACTACAAAAGAGAACACACTTTCATTCAAGGCCTGATACTTTCCAGTACTCGAACGTGGATCGGTGGCTATGATGCAACAGGCACGGTAAGGAACATTAACCCTTATAAACTGTGTCTGATAAAACGTTACCTTATATTACACTGAGACATGATGCATTACACACTGTACCTGTATGTCAACATAGTGAGTTGTTAAATGGTAACATATTATATTGTATTGACATTTATGATGTTGTATTGTCAACTAGAATGGTGCTTGGCTGTGGAGTGACGGTAGCCCAATGACCTTCACAGACTGGAAGAGTGGAGAACCCAACAACAGTGGAGGAGTAAAACAGAACTGCATGGTTATGAACCATGGTCCCGGTAAGTCACAACATTTTAACAAAATGTTTGTTTTAAAAACAAAAAAGTGCACTCGGGTGGCGCAGTGGTAAAGTCCCTGCCCACCACCATGGAGGTTGTGGGTTCAAATCCACCGTGGTGCATCCGGCTTTTTCGAGCGTCTACACAAACACAATTGACCCGTGTTCGTGGGAGGGAAGCCGGGCAGGGAGGGTGATAATTGTCATTGCACGTACTCCTACGGGCTGGGGCGGCACCTGTCAGCGGGGAGTGTTGGGCGGGAGGAGTAGGATAGAGTCTCTGCGTCCTCCCGGTGGGGGCTCCTCACTGGCAGGTGAGTCAGTAGGATACAACAGCAGTGACAACACAGAAATGTGTGTGGGGAGGAATCAATTGGCATAATGACTAAATTGGGGAGAAAAAGAGGTACAAAATAATTGGCTACTTTAAATAAATAGAAATCATAATTATACAATAAAATAAATAAAAATAAATAAAAAGTGTGATATTAATAATAAACACTAACAGCTCTTTTAACTAATAACACAATATGAGACTTAATGTGGTCTTTATGTTTAACTTTCTCAACAGGTGTCCAGTGGGATGATGGGGAATGCATGGGGACATTTGCCTCTGTCTGCAAAAAAACTGCTGAGAGCACTGAATAACGTGGAGATTATGCACACACGCACACACACACACACACACACACACACACACACACACACACACACATACACACATACACACACACACACACACACACACACACACACATACACACATACACACACACACACACACACACACACACACACACACACACACACACACACACACACACACACACACACACACGCACACGCACACGCATGCACACTTTAACCATATACAATCATTGTGTGTTTTTGAGTGGTGCCAACCACTGGGTTATCTGTATATAAAGTGATATTGCACTAATTGTATATCCGTTCATCAGATAATTGTTTATCCCCCAAAAGCATGAAGACTGATTTGACCTTTGAGAAAAATAAATAAGCCAATGTGGCCAAACATGTAGTTACTGCACAAATTGTAACGCTACTGAAGGAATGAAGAGACAAGTGATATGAACAGCAGATGGACAGTGACTCTCAGGTGTTGTGGTGATAATGAGAGGAACATGAATGGAATGGATGGTTTGCTTTAAGCAGCACATAACTTGCTTCAATGTCTTTACTTGCATCAATAAAATTAAAACATTAAAATAATTGAGATAATTCAGTCTGAATCATTCAGAGAGGACCTCTGCTTTTTTTGCTTGACACTCAAAGTGTCAACTTTGAGTGTCCTACTGGAGACATTAGCATGTTTCCACCGGTCATCAAATTATCGGCTTAGGAATGCGACAAAAACAAAACAAATCCACATGAATTCAATGGCTTCATGGGGTGTGTAATTGATAGAGAATAAGCCATATTTTGGGTGAACTATCCCTTTAAAACCATTACAAAAAAAGAAAAGTGCTATTGCTATAAATCCTGTGGATGCCATTGAAGGGTACATTTTGCAGGGTTCAAATCACGTATACTTTACATTATTTCCTACCATTTTCCAAAGCATACTTTTATTAATTAATTTTTCACATATTAAAAACAATTGCCAATTTTAAACTGCAAGAGATACACAATACATTATCTGATGTATGGTTGAAGCATTGTATTTCCTTGTGATTATGGTATAAAGAGGACTTGTTACACCCGTGTTACATTGTCAATGCAAATGCGTTGATTCACGCAAGAGCAGATTTTTCCACTAGTCGCGCAGACCTTGAGTTTATCTGCTCTCCGCGACTAAGCATAAAACTGCTGGAGGCAGGCGCTGATTTTCTCACTCTGTCCAATCGGGTGAGTCGAAGGCGGACCGTCCCAAGACTCAGGAAGCAACATGGTGCTCAAGGCAGCAGGTGTTGCGGGCTACGGGGAGGGTCCTGAAAGTGAGTGACAGGCGCGACACTCCCGTTTTTTAGAATCCGCTGGCTGCAAAAAACTGTGGCCGCACACAACCTGCGTTTAACAGCGGCCAGCCAACTCTTGGTGGGAGCGTGCCCTAACAGTCCAGAATTCATAATTTACTTGAGTAAAAGTACAAAAGTATTGGTATAAAAATGTACTTCAAGTACCAAAAGTAAAAGTACTAAAATGTTTGAAAATAGCAGATCTACAAGCTCACAACGCGTCGCTTGTAGATCAGCTATTTTCAAATAGCCTATGTATAAAATAGGGCTAAAGTGGTTAATGTATGTTTCATAATATCATAATTTATATCTGAAAAGTAACTAGTAGGCCCAACTATAGTTTTCAAATAATTGTAGTGGAGTAAAAGTACAATATTTGACTCTGAGATGTAGTGGAGTAGAAGTAAAAGTACAGACAATGGGAAATACTACAGGAAAACAATTCCTCAAAAGTTTACTTAAGTACAATACTTGAGTAAATGTACTTAGTTACTTTACACCACTGACGAGTAATGCAGGTGTAAGAGCTGTTTGTATTGTGTGTTATATGGTTTCAGGTAGGCTATGTGAATCTGCAGCTGATAAAACTACACTGACTTGACATTTTCTCTTAGCTGTAGCCAAACTACTGTCCTGTCTTTTATTGTTACTAACTTACTGCTGTTCCTGCTGTGACACCTGAATATACCATAGGAATACAGCTTCTTAAGGGACTTCAGGGCTTGATAATAGACGCAGATTTGGTGAGAGGAGGGAACTGTGTGAGGACTGATGAGGCCATGAGGAGAGTTAGTTGATGTGGTTGATTGGTGAGCAGATAAGATAAATGTTGTCAGAAACGTCTTTATACTTTTTTGTTTATTTTGTCAATGGAGATTCATGGCTTCTGCATCATAATCTGAACAGTGAAATCAACAAGGTGCTGGTGATGAACTAATTAAGCGTGAAACCTTAATTAATGAATTAACGTGTGGTTCGATGAGAATGTATCACCAGAGACAGCAGGACAGTGTCGCTTTATATGCTTCAGCACAAGGTCATGAATGCTGAATTTTGTGCCAATGTCTGTCAACGTTTGTGGGAAAGCCTGCTGCTGTACTTTAACCCATGAAGACCTGAGGCCGATTCTACAAAATGTCTTCTAAATCCTAACAGGTTTCTGAAAATAGCTGTTTTACAAGCTCACAATGCGTCGCAATGCGACACATTGTGAACTTGTAGATCGGCTATTTTCAAATGATTTTTATACATTTGAAAACTTGTGAAATGGGATATTCTGCAAAATGAGTACTTTCTACTTTTGGTACTTTAAGCACATTTTGATACCAATACTTTTGTACTTTTACTCAAGTAATTGGTGTGAACAATCTTTTTTGACCCCTCCTAGGCCCTGGGGCTAAGCCATGCGCCGACCTAGTTGAAAGCTAGCTCTGTCTCTGATGCAAAGCTCTGAGTCTGAATACCTTGCACCTTGTGATTGGTATACAGTATGTGTTTGGCTCCCCCTAGTGGGAAAATGTTAATCTTTTTTTATTCTCAGCCTCACATTTGATCTGCCCCAGAATATTGGTGCTGTTTTCATTTGTCAGAAACATGATTGTGTTTTTTGTGTGATTGTGTGATTGTGTGTGTGTGTGTGTGTGTGTGTGTGTGTGTGTGTGTGTGTGTGTGTGTGTGTGTGTGTGTGTGTGTGTGTGTGTGTGTGTGTGTGTGTGTGTGTGTGTGTGTGTACGTACGTGCGTGTGCGTGTGTGTGTGTGTGTGTGTGTGTGTGTGTGTGTGTGTGTGTGTGTGTGTGTGCGAGTGCGTGCATACGTGTGTGTGTATGCTGTGCTGTGAAAAAGTATATACACACTCCACGAAACCTAATCCTCTCAATTCTATTGACTGCTGAAAGATGCAGTAAGTTATATGTTTTAAAACATAAATAAAAGCTCTTTATTCTGATAGTCATTGCTGTATAGAGTGTTTGGTCAGTAACAGGTCTCTCCAGCTCTTTGTTAAACAGAAAAAAAAATGTCAGGTCAGGTTACCAATTTCATCCAATCAGGAGAGAGAAGTCATAAAAGATAGCCTACAAGATAAACAAGTGCAATTGGAAATGATGAAACAAAGAAATGGAGCGGAGACAACATTGCAGTAGAATCACTATCAACATTAATACAGGCACACTGCCACTTGCACGGTTAAGAGCAGTGGTGGGAAAAGTACTCAAATGTTTGACTTAAGTAAACGTATCAATACTGCAATGTAGATGTACTCTGTTACATGTAAAAGTCCAGAATTAAACATTTACTTGAGTAAAAGTGCAAAAGTATTGGTATCAAAATGTACTTAAAGTACCAAAAGTTAAAGTACTAAAATGTTTGAAAATAGCCGATCTACAAGCTCACAACATGTCGCGATGCAACGCGTTGTGAAATTGTAGATAGGCTATTTTCAAATAGCCTAGGTATAAAATAGGGCTAAAGTGTTTAATGCATTATAATATAATATAATCATTCTGCAATCAATATAATCATTCTGCAAAGTATTGAAATTTGGAAATACTTACTTATAAAAAATACCTCAACATTTTACTTAAGGACCGTACTTGAGTAAATGTACTTAACAGCACTGGTTAAGAGAAAGGTTTAATGTGAAGCTTCACATTAAACTTTTCTCTTGACCGTGCAAGTGGCAGTGTGCGGGCGAAGCTTTTGATGTTGATGTCTACTGCTTTTAAACTTTTTAATCCGGGTGTGCAAAGTTTTATTCTTGGATCAATCACATTGAAACTGACTCTCCCAGATTGGATGTTTTGCCTTCAGTACAACCAGTGGTGGAAAGTAACTAAGTACATTTACTCAAGTACTGTACTTAAGTACAATTTTGAGGTATTTGTACTTTACTTGAGTATTTCCAATTTCCAATACTTTTACTTCTACTCCACTACATCTCAGAGGCAAATATTGTACTTTTACTCCACTACATTTACTTGAAAACTAGGGGTTACGTAGGTAACCCCAGTTTTCTTAGTTTCGTAGTAAGAAACTTACTTATGGGATATCATCGCCCTCTGGTGATGGCACAGAGCACAACACATGAGCTCCCGGTACTAATTCCATTTGTTCAGGGTCATGGGACGCGAAACCGGAAACCGGCTCGGGTATAAAACCCCTCGCGTCACAGGGAACACCCTCGTAACCCTTCACTCTGCATGCTAAAAAGCGCACAGAAGGGGTCTCAGGTATGTTTCTTACTACGATACTAAGAAAACTGGGGTTACCTATGTAACCCCTAGTTATTCTTTTCGTTTCTACATAAGAAACTTACTTATGGGACACATAGACGTCCCCTGAGGGAGCCCAGGCCTCCGGACGCACGACCCACCGGGTCAGCGGCGAGGAAGGCCCCAAGGCAAGGACCCAACAGACCAAAGTCCGCCCTTCCCAGCCAAGGAGGTAAAGACCCCGTCCACCCCTTGGCAAAGAAGAACCAGGTCCTCCTTCCCCCCAGCTCCAGCCCCGCTGGGCCAGGGGAAGCACCATGTCGCCACGGCCAGGTAGAAGGCCACGAAGCCAAGACCCTCTTGACCCGCGGACGCCCCGTCAGTGGAAGGCGAAAGAGCTCAAGCCCTGTCACCCACCGCCTGACCGCTACCGGCCGCCACGCCTAGGACCGTGTGCGCCATGTCAGATGCCGCCACGTCCAGGCTGTAGGAGGCTGCAAACGTGGAGGGACATGACCAGTTTGCCGCCGAGCAAATATCCTGCATCAGAACCCCCTTGTAGAGGGCCCAAGATGCAGCCACACCCCGAGTAGAGTGGGCCCTGAGGCCCACCGGGACCACAGTCCCATTACTCTCATAGGCCAACCGGATAGCCTCCACAATCCTAACCCTAACCCTAACCCTAACCCTAACCCTGGAGAGTGTAGGCTTAGCCACCGCCTTCCTCCGGCTGCCCGGACCGTAGGAGACAAACAGCTGAGTCGACTCCCTGCCGGCCGCTGTCTTCTGACAGTAAAGTTTCAGAGCCCTTACCGGGCAGAGACAGTGCAGCCGCCTATCCTCCGCTGAACCAAACGGCAGAGGATGGAAAGCCCCCAACTCCACTGGGGCCCTAGCAACCACGCCATTCTTAGGGACAAAGGCCAGGTCAGTTTTCAGCAAAACCCTCCTGCCGTCCCCGGAGAACTGCATACAGTCAGAGCTCACTGAGAGCGCCTGCATGTCTCCAATACGCTTAGCTGTACACAGGGCCACCAGAAGAATCGTTTTGAGACTGATCATCCTTAGATTCACGGTCTCCAACGGCTCAAAAGGAGGAAGGCAGAGTGCGTCCAGCACCACCACCAGGTCCCATTTAGGGAACAAAGGCCTGTTGACCGGCTTGGCCCGTCTCACTCCGGCCATAAAACGCTGTACCAGCGAATTACGGCCCACTGACACGCCATCAAACCCCGCATGGCAAGCGGAGATGGCTGCCAAGTACACCTTGATGGTGGAGAAAGCCAGGCCCTGGTTCATCCTGCTCTGCAGGAAAGTCAGGACGCTGGTCAAAGGCGCCTGGAAGGCTAACACCGGAGGCGAGCGTCTATCGCACCAGGACTCAAAAACGCCTGATGTCATACTGAGACCTCGTGGAACTCGCCCTGGCACCCTGAATGGTGGCCACCACATCAGGAGGCAGCCCCTGTGAGCTCAAACTTGTCCGCTCACGAGCCAGACCCACTGGCCTGGCGCCTGGGGGCGTCCGCAGGATACCACGACCCCGTCCTGTTCCGGAACGTCTCCGAACAACAGGGGAGGTCGTGGCCCGCAGCGGGGGGGAGGGGTGACTCCCGACCTCCATATGTGCCACGCTGGAGCGGGCGCCAGGGTCTCAGTGATCAGCAAAGGTCCACGACCCTGAGGTTGCGTGACCGTTTCCCGCACTGATAACCACTCCCGGGCAGCGAGCCCAACCCGAAACTCAGGAGGCTCCGTGCCCGGACGGCGTGTGGTAGAGCTAGGAGTGACACTCACCCCTGCGTCATTACGCACGCCAAGCAGACCAACACAAGGGGATCCAAGCCTCCTTGTTTGTTGGCACAGCACATCGTTGTGGTACTGACCCCTTAGTCCAGGGCAAACCGATCTGCGATGTGGTATACAAAGCGTTCGAAAGCATTGAAGACTATCTCCCGGAGGAGACCCTGCTATCGCTACTGCGCCATGTCCTCGTTCGAGCAGGCCACCAGAACCCCGGGGCTCCGCGGGCTGCTGAACGGAAGCACCGTGTAGTGGATCACCACGGTTCCGAAGCCGTGGCGCCGGAACCTCTGGTGTCACAGCTAGACTGAGACGCGATAGTGGGCGTCCAAAGGACCCAACCTCGCTCTCCAGTCCGTTCGTCGTGTCGAGTGAAACAACGTCTCCATCGCCAGCACTCGTAAGACGATGAATTCCAGGGACCTGATCCACACCATCAGGTACCGAGAAGGCCTCACCCCCCCCCCCCCTTCTCTTTCACCAGGAAATAAGTTGAAAAAGAGCCCAGTGGACTCTGTTCCAGTAAAATTTCTCTGATTACGCCTCTGCTCGGTAGCGACAAAACCTTCATTTCCAGCATTCGGGCGGTTAGGCCCGTTGCTTGAAAATACAAAACATTGATTGACAATGGAAGTCTGCTGGAAAAATGCGAACCGCAGCCCCTCTGGTCCGTCCAGAGGTTAGGATCGCAAGTTTTCCTGGGTTCTAGTCAACGAGCCAGAGGGTTCGCGGGGCAGGGTTCGCGGGGAAGGTCCGCTATCTTGGTGAGGTCGATTGGTCCGGCCCTCTTATGCGGTGTTGTTGACGTCACCCGGAACGAAACTTTTATCCCACAAGGGGAGTTTCGCCGGTGTAACAACGGGGCCCTCTGACAAGTAAACTTCCGCCTCACCAGCGCCGCCATTTTGGGGAGGCAGAGGGAGGCCGCCATTTTGTCCCTCGACTGTCCTGCAGATGCGCTTTGCAGCCATCTGCCGGACAGAAGAAGGAACTGCAATGTCGCAGTTAGAAATTTGCCTTGTATAGAGGGGCCCAGTTCTACACCTAGAATGCAATTCTTTAGAAACATTTGATTCATAGCAAAAGGTAGTACTACCTGCACTTGATTCACCACGTTCATTGCATGCACAGGCCCTGTCCCTACAGTGTTCGGAATGTTTGTCCTTAAGACGCAAACCGAACACTGAGGGCTCATCGATTCGGGACACGAATCGTCTTCTCTCGCACGTGAAAAGCCCAAAAGCCAGAGGGCGATGATATCCCATAAGTAAGTTTCTTATGTAGAAACGAAAAGAATAACTTTAGTTACTAGTTACTTTGCAGATATAAACTATGATATAATGAAACCTACAGTAACCACTTTAGCCCTATTTTATACATAGGCTATTTGAAAATAGCAGATCTACAAGCTCACAACGCGCCGTAATGCGACGCGTTGTGAGCTTGTAGATCGGCTATTTTCAAATATTTAGTACTTTTACTTTTGGTACTTTAAGTACATTTTGATGCCAATACTTTTGTACTGTTACTCAAGTAAATTTTTTATTCTGGACTTTTACTTGTAACAGAGTATTTTTACATTGCAGTATTGATACTTTTACTTAAGTAAATAATTTGAGTACTTTTTCCACCACTGAGTACAACGTCCTTCTACTGTGTGATGTTTGAATACTTTCTTGCATATCAGATTGAACACTTAATCCTATAACTTTATTTATTTTGGGGGAACGTTCACAGAAAATAGCCGATCTACAAGCTCAAAACATGCCTGAGCTAGTAGGTCGGCTATTTTCGGTGATGAGATTTGGTGTGTAGAGGGGAATAAAGAACAGAGCAAGTACAGAGACAACCCCATGCAGTCAACTATGTTTTAGTTTACTAAGTACTTCTTAGTGAACTCATATTTAGTTGACTCGGGTTGGCCCTGCACAGTTTCATGATATCTGACATTCACTTACATCCTCTCTAGAGAGTCTATAGGCCTACCAGTGGTTCTCAAACTGTGTGTAGCTTAATGTGCAACATTGTTTCCTCACTCAACAGTAAACAAACCAACATACAGTATACGTGTATACGTGTATACAGGGTATCTGCACATTTCTATGTCCATTTTAGACTCTTCTAAGACCTTTTTAATACTTCTGAAATTAAGAATAATAAATAAAAGCTTTACTGCATCAAAAGTAATCAACAAACAAACTATAATATACTATACTATATTATACTACAAGCTCACAGCGCGTCGTGTTGTGAGCTTGTAGATCGGCTATATGTTTGACAAATGTTCCCCCCAGAATAGGGATGCTGCAGGGGTTCAAGTGGCTAAACGTGAAGTATAAAGTTATTGTCTCCGCCAGGCCAAAAGGCATGGCGAGAGAGTATGTTTTGCCCCCTGTCCGTCCGTCCGTACGTCCGTACGTACTTGTGTCCGTCCTTCTGTCTGCGACCAGCTAATATCCGCCACCGTTGGCCCGGTCGCTGTGAAACTGTGCACACACACTCCCTGGATGCCAATTCAGAACCTCTGCCCCACATTTTTCAGATCAGCCTGTCATAGCGCCACCAAGAGGCCGACTTTTGCAAAACACATTTTTGGATATTAGTCCTACAGATTTTGTCCAAACAACACGCAAATCGGTACACAGTATCTCTATAGTCATGTGATCAAGATGGATGTGTCTGATATTTCATATTCCATTCTACTTGGCTTCCAAAGTTTGCAGGATAGGTCCGTTTTGAACAAAAATCCTCAAATCATGAACGCAGTGTGCGATTTCCGTGAAATTTTGCACACACATTCCCACTAGGCCGAGGAAGAAATGAACCCTTTTTCACATTGGCCTGTTATAGCGCCACCAGCAGGTCTAATTTAGCAAACCCCATTTTTGAACAAAACGCCTCAAAACATGAATGCAGTGTCCAATTGCTGTGAAAGGCCTAAGAAGAAATGGCACCCTTTTCACATTGGCCCATTATAGCGCCACCAGGAGGCCATACCTGACCTGGCAGAGACTTGTGCTCCGAGGAGCACTTTTTCTAGTTTTCAATCGTTCCAAATGGAAACGGATATTCTCTCAAGTTGTCCTAGTGACATACTGTACTGTATCTTAGGGGGAAAGATTTACATAATTATTTACATAGCGTAATATGACATAAATGTAAGGTGCTGTAAAATAACAATGTAATTCAGGGGTACCGTGGACAGGGGTGACCTGAGGATTTAAGAGGATAAAATCTGGGCTTTGACTTGACCACTCTATCCATTCGTTTTGTTTTCAACAATCATTTTATTGATTTGTTTATACGTTTTAGGTTGTTGTTGTGTCGAAAAGATCCACTAATCATTCGGCTTTAGCTCTTTGACGGATGGACCCACACTTTCCTCCAGTATTTTCTGATTGGTGTATTGATGGTTCTGTGATGATAAACCGGTCAGGTTGTCAGGCAGCAAAGCAACCATAAACCACCATGCTTTATAGTTTTATGTTTTCACCAAACAAGTGCCTGACATCGAGGCCAAATAAACTCAACCTTGGATTAGGAAAAGTATTAACCCATTAAGACCGGGAACGCATCTGTGTCATTTTAGATTTCTTTGGCTATTCAAAAATAGCAGATATACAAGCTCATAGCGCGGCTACGAGCTTGTAGATCTGCTATTTTTAGATATTTTTTTTGAAAATGTGTGCAAATCTTTGAATATAATATAGCTTTTAAAGCGAAATGTTTTTACTTAAATTGAACCACTGATATAGAAACATAAGGATGAGGATTTAGGAGACATTTGTAGAATCCCCAGAAGCGAAGATTTGAGTTACAAATGTTCGCGTAAAAGTTTCACGATTTTTGAATAGCCAAAGTATAAAATAATTGTTCATGTGGTTCAAATCTAAAATGACAGATGCTTTGGGTTAAGACAGATGCAAAAGGCCATGAAAGTGATGATATGTGAAATGTGAATGCACAGATGGCAAGGGTTCCACAATATCTGTGTCACAGAGGACACAAAGTCAAACATGGGTGACTAATCATTCAAGATGGGGTGCCATGATATTTTTCAACCCTAAAACCTGATCATAAGGTATTATTATTATGTAAGGATTTAAAAAAAAAAAAAAAAAAGTGTACAGTAAGTGTTAAAATGTTGTTTTTATGTGGACACGCCTCCAGTTCATTAAGTATACCTGGTTCTCACCTTAGCACCTCCTCCACCACCTTAGCACCACCCACCTGTCCTAGTCCCTCCTCCTCCTCATGCCCACACCTGTTGTGTTATGATAATGAGGGGGAGGGTATGGCTTTGTGATGTCACTAAAGCGCTGTTTCTCTATTGGCACGTTTGACCCTCAAGGTTTCAGCCTCCAGGAAGAAACTCCAAATAGTCAGAGAAGACATAAAACACCATAAAAACACCACCGGGGGGCTTAATGAAGTTCTATCAACCTCATAGACACATGAAAAACAGAAAAAGTGCAAAAACATGGCACCAGCTCTTTAACTTTACTGAAGACTAAGAATAGCTGGCTTTACTGATTACCTGGCACATTTTTAGATTGAAAAAAAAACCTGTATTAACCCATTAAAACCAGGAAAACATCTTTAACCATGATTTTACAGTATACTTTGGCTATTCAAAATAGCAGATATACAAGCTTGCAGATCTGCTATTTTTGGAAAATTTGTGCAAATCTTTGAATATGTATATATATTTTTTAAAGCGAACATTTTTAACTCAAATCTTTGCTTCTAGGTGTCCTTGGAACAAAGCATATTGAGATGGGGGTCTGCGGCCAAATACATATCATTTTGGGGGTCCTTGAGTTTTCAGCACCACTGATACGTTTTTTCAGAAAACTGTTAGGATTTAGAAGACATTTTGTAGAATCGGCCTCAGGTCTTCATGGGTTAAAGCACAGCAGCAGGCTTTCCCACAAACGTTGACAGAAGTTGGCACAAAATGCAACATTTATGACCTTGTGCTGAAGCATATAAAGCGACACTGTCCTGCTGTCTCTGGTGATACATTCTCAGCAAACCACACGACCAGGTGAGATTTGAGGATGAAGAAGGCTGCTGTTACTCTGCTGCTGCTGCTGTGTTCGTCCAGGACAGTGGTTCAGGGACAGGACGGAACCCCCGTCCATAACCAGACAGGTGGAGACGCCTCAGGCATCTGGACGGAGCTGAGGATGCTGAGGGACGTGGTGGAGGGGCAGAAGGTGGAGCTGAACATCGCCAACAGCAGGATCGCAAAGCTGGAGACGGATAATGCAGGTATGCTTCCAGTGGTGTAAAGTAACTAAGCACATTTACTCAAATCTACTGTACTTAAAGGAGGAGTTCACCCAAAAAATGACTTATTTTCTATCAATTACACACCCCATGAAGCCTTGATTTCATGGATTTATTTTTGTTTTTGTGGCAAGACAATAATTTGATGACCATGTGTATTTCCGGTAGGAGACACAAATAATCTACTTTGTGTCTCCTACCGGATACATTAGCCGGTAGGAGACGGGAATCAAATTATTAGCTTAGGAATGCGACAAAAACTAAAAATAATCCATGGATTCAAGGCTTCATAGGGTGTGCAATTGATAGAAAATAAGTATTTTTTTGGGTGAACTTTAAGTGCAATTTTGAGGTATTTTTTACTTTACTGGAGTATTTACAATTTTCAGTACTTTTACTTCTACTCCACTACATCTCAGATGAAAATATTATATTTTTACTACACTACAATTATTTGAAAACTTGAGTTACTAGTTACTTTGTAGATTTTGATTATTATTACAGAACATACATTAACCTTCAGCCCTATATACATTTCGGCCATTTGAAAATAGCTGATCTACAAGCTCACAATGCGTCGCGATGCGACACATTGTGAGCTTGTAGATCGGCTATTTTAAAATGATTTTTATACATTTGAAAACTTGAAATGGGACATTCTGCATAATGAGTACTTTCTACTTTTGGTACTTTAAGCACATTTTGATACCAATACTTTTGTACTTTTACTCAAGTAAGTATTTCTACATCGCAGTATTGATACTTGTACTTAAGTAAAACATTTGAGTACGTTTTCCACCACTGTATGGTTGTGCTGCTGAGAATCACAAGTGTACTGTAACAGTGTTTTTCATTTACATTTTGACGTGTTGGACTCACTCTGTTTTTATTTACTTTATGTGAAAAATATGATTTACATTAATTAAAAGTTCATGTGTGTTTACAGCATTGGGTGCTAAAGTGATTGCCGGTGAAAATAACGTGTCGGCCCTGAAGAAAGAGAACTCAGGTGAACTAATTTTACATTAAAGGTGTCACGGTCTGCTCCTCAGCCCTTGGACTTTTTCCGCGTTTATTTGTTTTGGGACTTTTACCGTGTAGTTCTGTTTTAGTCTTGTGTTCTGGTAGTTTGTTGATTTTCCCACCGCCTCTTATTTTGTTGTATTGTTCCTAGTGTTTCCTGTTTTCATTAGTTATCTGTACCTGTCTTTCTAACCAGTCCTGTGATGTGCCATTGTTTCCACCGGTGTCCTCTTAGTCCTCCAGCCTATCCCAGTGTTGATTGTCTGTTGAGTTCACCTGTTTCT
This sequence comes from Gymnoscopelus braueri, assembly GCF_963280865.1. NCBI lineage: Eukaryota > Metazoa > Chordata > Actinopteri > Myctophiformes > Myctophidae > Gymnoscopelus > Gymnoscopelus braueri. The sequence goes on along the minus strand of NW_027660629.1, from coordinate 41,149 downwards.
AGTTAGTCCTTGTCTATATATCCCTGTGTAGTCGGTAATGACGTAGTCGTTTAAGGGTCATGCCTATGTTCTCTCAGCCCTATGTTCCCTCAATCCTATGTTCTCTCAATCCCTAACAAAAAAAGGTCATCCAAATTAGGCCCTATGTTCCCTCAGCCCTATATTCCCTCAGCCCTACATTCCCTCAGCCCTATGTTCCCCCATATCAATTTAGACCCTATGTTCCCTCAGTCTTGGGATAGTGTGGGTACCGGCTTCCATGATTGGCCAACCCAACCCATCGGTTGTGGATCGTCAAAAAGACTCAAAATAGTGGCGGATGAATGAATGAATTAATACCTGGCAATGAATGTGTTAATGCCTTACAGCAAGCCCAAATATTTAAATGTTTAAAAAGTCCCACTCCCATCAACTATTAATGTTATTAGTCAAAAATCCTGGCCGTCAGTGACACTTATAATCAGGGTTTCTACACATTCCAGGTTCAAATTTCCAGAATTCTCTATTGATTCTTCAGACCATATTTGACACAAGTATAATAGTTACATGTATATGCTTATTATGTAACACACTGTACTGTATGTTACATGTATTGTATGACCATGTATAGCCTACTATTATGTTGCCAAATAATTGTAAGATTGTAGCTAGGTATAATAGGCTCATACAATTCAATTAAGCACTGCTTTATTAGAACTAAGTTGTATTTTTGAAAATGTTCGCCTATAATGAAATGACCAAAATAGGGACGCCACACTGAAAGTGGTTAACATTAAACCCAGGCAATGCTAAACCAGAGCAATGTTATTGAGATTTTGTCATTTCAATTTGAACTAACTGTATACCTTCAACCCCTACAGTAACAGAAGGGATTTTCATGTACAATTGACCAGTGAACAAGAAAGGAGAACTAAAGTCTATTGACTTTGCTTTATTGGCTGTTTAATAAATTACTAAGACACTCCTACACAGAAAGTTTGTGTGTATCTAAGGCTAAAGGATGCCTTCCTTATCGTTTCCTTTATGGCTGTGTTTCGTTGTCATTTCAATAGACACTGTGAATAGACTGTGCTGCACAGACACAGAGCTTTTTTCCCCAATTCATTTCAGTTCAACAAATATGGAGGTACTACATATATATTTGTATTCAATAGATCATGGGACAATGAGTATACTGTAGGTAGCACTGCGCTGGTTAGTTTGGGTCCTCGTTGGGCATTGATGTTTGACAGTGGAAGCTCGTCAACAGTGTTGATTTGATTGACCTAATCTAACAGCCAATAAAGCATAGTCAACAGACTTTAGTTCTCCTTTCTAGTTCACTGGTGAATTGTACATGAACATCCCTTCTGTTACTGCATTGCATTTGATGTATTACCTTGTGTTGTCCTTCCTTGCTTACTGTAAATCGCTCTGGATTAAGAGTGTCTGCTAAATACAAAACGCTATTGTGTACAAAGGAGAAAAAGGTAAAAGGGCGGCAGTGAATGACACCTCCTTTCGATGAGAATTTACATTTACCTCCCCTTGTGATCTCCTGATGTTTTTTCAGGCCAATTTTGAAAGAAATCAATAAAATCTTAAGTCATGCCAATTATTCGGGGGCCCACTTGCAATATCCTCACGGCCCAGCGGTGGGCCCCGGTGCACAGGTTGGGAAACGCTGACAAAGAAGAAACACCTTGTTCTCCTCTGTTCACAGAGACACCTAAGGTGGCGTTCTCTGCTGGGCTGACAGATGCAGGGTCAGTGGGACCCTTCGATATTGACATCCCACTGGTATTCAAGAATGTTTTCACCAACGTTGGCAAGGCCTACAACCCAGATACAGGTAGGCTACACAACCTGAAGCAATGTACAAGTCCAGTTCACTCTGTGTTGGTGTGAATGGGAGTCTGAACCTCAGAGTAGTAACAACTCTTCTAAAATCTGCTACATTGTTTAAATTGCTTATTGTCTCCGCCAGGCCGAAAGGCATGGCGAGAGAGTATTTTTTGCCCCCTGTCCGTCCGTGTGTCCGTGTGTCCGTCATTCTGTCATTTTGTGTACAGCTAATCTCTGGCACCGTTGGCTTGATCGCAGCGAAACTGTGCACACACACTCCCTGGATGCCAGAGCAGAACCTCTGCCCCAAACTTTTCAAATTAGCCTTTTATAGCGCCACAAGGAGGCCGCTTTTTGCAAAACACATTTCTTGACAGTACTCCTACAGATTTTATCCAAACATCACGCAAATCAGTACACAGTATCACTATAGTCATGTGATCAACACGGATCTGTCCAATTTTCCATATTTCATCCTGATTGGTGGCTAAGGTTGGCTTCCAAAGTTTGCAGGATTGCTACGTTTTGAACAAAATGCCTCAAATCATGAACACAGCTTGCGATTTCCATGAGATTTCACACGCACATTGTCAAGTCCCTTCCTAGTTTCGCTCCAAAGGACATACAAGGACGCAACTCAAAGTTCCAAACTCAATCAACTTTTTATTTTTCCAACTCAGTTTTTTGCATTGGTTGGCTTCTTTTGTTGATTGGTTTGGTCTGTTAGTAGTTTAGCAGCTTAGGTTGTAAACCTTTAACACAGAGAAACATAAAGATTAGCAACATTGCCATTTTACAACAAATCATAGCATTTCTTTAAACAACTCATTTTTAAACAACTTCGTGTTTTCAAACAATAAAGTTTTAAACCAATAAAGTTTTAAACAACTAAAGTTTTAAATAATTAAAGCTCAAACAATTAAAGTTTCTTTTTTTTTATTTTCTTTTTTTATAATTTTTATCCCGCGATTTTTGTAACCCATTTTTTTCACCCGGTGCCAATTTCCTAAGTGATCCTGGGCGCTACACCAGCGCTACACCAGTCCCCCACAGCCAGGGAGGCCAGGGCCGAGCTCATGCTTCCTTCAATACATCAGAGCCAACTGACCTTCTTGTCACCTGACAGGGGAGAGTTTCCCCGATAGGACGTAGCGCGTGGAAGGAACACGTTATTCCAACCAGTTCCCTTCCCCTCCATCAGGCGCCCCGGCTGTCATGGGGGAGGCGGTATAGCGACCAGGATTACTACATGTTTTTGTGAGGGCATTAACTACCCTAGGAGACACGGGGAGAACATGCAAACTCCACACAGAGTAGGCCCTTTCGCCAACCCCACCATAGGGTATGGGCACAATTAAAGTTTCAAACAATTAAAGTTTTAAAACAATAAATGTCTAAAAACAATCAATGTTTCAAACAATTAAATATTTTAAAACAACAAATGTTTAAAAACAATAAATGTTCCAAACAATTAAAGTCCTTAGACCAAACAATAAGCGTCTTTAAAACAATTATATAAATAACAATAAAGACTTTTTTTTCACTTGGCATTTTATACCTTTTTTAACATGGCAAATTCATGAGTTCTAAATTTTAGTAGTTTTAAATCAAATAAACAGCATTTTAGCTTTGTAACTTTGTATTCTTTTGCATTTTATACTTTTGACCTTTCAAACAAAACGAGGTCAATGCTGCAATGCTCAACCATTTCTGTAATGTGTTCCTTAATCGAGCAGTTAAACATGTCGCATTAAGCCACATTACAAACACATTAAACAGCAACTCAAAACTCAAAGTAAAATAAAACATTCCACCGACCATTAGCGTCTCACCTCTGTTCCTTTTCAGGTGCCCTCTGGGAATTGTAGTGCTGTTTGACTGGAGGTGTAGTTTTTGACCATATAAGGAAGAGAGTTGACAATGAAGCTCCACTTCTGAGTCAAAGCTTCAGTTTTGACTTAACACACATTCCCACTAGGCCGAGGAAGAAATGCCACTTGAAAATGTTCAAATCAGCCTCATGGTGGCGCTATAAATGGACAATTTGTGTTTTTAACTATAACTGCACCGATCTGCATGAAACTTTGCACGCACACTCCCTAGAGGCCAAGGAAAAACAACTGCCCTGCATTTTTCACATTTGCCTTTCATAGCGCCACCAGGAGGCCGACTTATGTAAAACAATTTTTTTGATATTAAGCCTTCAGAATTTATCCAAATTTCACGCACATCGGTACACATGATCTCTATTGTCATGTGATCATGATGAATCTTTAAAAATGTTCATATTCCATCCTGATTGGCTAGCATTGACATCTAAAGTTTGCAGGAGTGGCCCGTTTTGAACAAAATGCCACAAATCATGAATGCAGCGTCCGATTGCGGTGACACTTTGCACACACATTCGCACTACATTGAAGAACAAATGCCACCCTTTTAACATTGCCCTATTATAGCGCCACCAGGAGGCCAATTTTGCTACACTTTTCTTTTTTATATTACTCCTACAAATTCAAACATCATACAAATCGGTACACATATAGTCAAGTGATCAAGATGGTTCCGTCCGATTTTTCATATTCCATCCTGATTGGCTAATTCCGAACATTGCTGCCCCACAATAACCTACCTGACCTGGCGGAGACCTGTGCTCCGAGGAGCACTTTTTTTAGTTATAAGTCGCTTTGTAAGAACGTCTGCTAAATGCCTAAAGTGTAAATTGTAAAAAGTAATTATGCGTTGAATCAGTAACGTGTGTTTACTTTGTTCTCTTGTGATGCAGGTGTGTTCACTTTTCCAGTGCGAGGAGTTTATAACTTCAGATTCACTGCTTTTAACACCGGTCTGCGTACATGGGTGTCATGCTGTACCATAACAGCAGGGTGATTCTATGGAATGACGACTTCACTAAAGCTTACGCTTACATCAGCAACGCATTGATTTTAGAGCTAGAGAAAGGAGACATGATCTACATGAGTCTTCCTCCACGTTATCAGCTGTATGATAACGGTGTGGGCTACACCACATTCAGTGGTTTCCTTCTGTTTACCATGTGAGCACAACATCCCTGTAAAACACATGTACACACTATAATAATGGAAAATGAATATCCCTGCTTCTTCTCTCTCTTTCTATTATTTTTCTCTCTCTCATTACTTTGGTACAGGAAATGCCCTGTTTGGGCATTTCCTGTTTGGGCATTTCCTGCTGAGAGCAGTTTTCTGGGCAGGGCTAGACACCTCACCTGATGGCACAGTTTCAGTGATGTCATCAGAGTCAAACTGATGGCAGAAGACTGGTGTAGTTAGCAATTATGCCATGGGTACACCAGTCTTTTTATGCTATACCCTAGAGTGCATTCACTTGGAGGAAAGGGGGCGGGATTAATCGACTATGACATCAAAGTCCAGGGGCCAATCACAGTTTACTTTTCAGCCTAATTATTCAGAAAACCCCAGACCACAGAAAATCCACTGAATGTTCAAAGTTCCGTTTTTTTGGGACTAATTGAGGTCATAAAACCCCCCAAAAAACAAACAAAAAATATTTTTTAATGAATGTCTAGAACATTTAAAAGCTTGCTATGTTGTAAATTAGTACAAACATTTAATAGGTAGGCCTACATCTGGTGCTTGTGCATTGTGTGTTACAGTGTTATTCCAGTGTCCATTTCAAATCAAATAAAATAATCTATATCAACACTTATTGAGTCTGTCCAAATCTGTCACTGTAGATAGGCAAATATTTAACTTTTTACTCCACTAAAATTATTTGAAAACTTAAGTTAAAAGTTACTTTGCCGATTTAGATTATTAATGCTAAACATACTGTACAATAACCACTAACTAACTATCCTAATTTATACCTCGATCATTCTAAAATAACTGAGTTACAAACTCACAACTCATCGCACTGCAACATCTTGAACAACTTAAACCCTACTTTCGCTGAATGTTCACCCCCAGAATAAGAATGAAGGGGTTCAAGTGGCTAATCCTTACATACTGTATCTGGAACAAACCCCCCTTAAGGTCTGCTGCAACTCTCAGTTATTTTAAATCAGAGCTAAAAATATTTTTGTTTGCCGCTGCCTTTCATTGATATTTTGATATTTTTTTTATTTATTATTATTATTCTGCACTTAATATTTCAGTTTTATTTTTACTTCTTGTGTCTTTTTAAATAGTTTTTTCTTCTTTTCTTGTTTTGCTCTGTATTTTAAATAGTTGTTTCCCTTTGTTCTGACCAGTTGATTGTGAAAACTTTAGTTTAATAAACAACCATTTGACTTTGGTCTGCTCGTCCTGCATGTGGGTCCTACTCTGCACTCATACCCTGACACTCTCAAGCCAGACAACTCCTCTGTCTTTGAATGCTACAGAGAGTCACACAGGTTGTGACAGGAAGCTGTAATCCGTTTGACAGTGTCATTCATTTAGAATATATTTGAAATATATTTTAGAATTTCCATGTCTGCACTTACAATTTACAGACTGTTGGACTTGGAGCATTGGAAAACTCTGTGATCCAACAGTTTGTTTCGAGAGACTGATCTGTCCTCTGTCATAAGCTCCACTTAGAGTGTTGTGAAGTGAAACAGGAGCACTATTTGGCCTACAACCAAGGATTTATGATTTTCTTGTGTTCTTTTTTTGTGTTTTAGCCTGTCCAATATTGCTGAATGAATGAGAAGTGTAGTGTAGTTCTGTGCGTATCTGCTAACATCAAATGGATGACATAAATAACTGCAGCAGTGCTCTGTGTGTATCTGCTGAAATCAAGTGGATAAAGAAAATAATTGCAAACATCAAAGTATTTTCCAGAGGTACATAAAGCCAGAGATGATATGGAAGACCATTTTTGCCAATGATACAAAGGCCCAAATTAGATTTTTATGATGTTTTATTGCATGTAAAAATAACTCATAATGATGAATAATGCTATTTCAGTTGGAAAATTACAAATATGAATGTAACCATTTGATTTGCCGCCCGGCTTCCCCTCCCCCAATTGTATTCTTATAGACGCCCGACAAAGACGGCTGTACCATGGTGGATTCAAAGCTAATGGCTCAGAGGACAAAGTAGAGCAACTTGCAATGGGCCTGGTCTACAAGATACACTACACCACAAAGACACCCATGAACCTGTCAAACTGCTTCAAAAACGTCAAAGACGTCCACAAACACAACACCAGAGGGAGCTCCACAAATCAAGTTCAACCCAGATTTGACTCAAACAAGGGGTTACATTTGTTCTACTGCTATGCCACCAAAATATGGAATGACAATTTACTAAAATTTATTTAGGTTAACGCTCAAATACGTAGGCCCCTCTGCTATGCCTATATGTACCTCCTATATAGACTTAACAGGGCCTCTGGTCCTCCTATAGGGCCCTTTTAGACTATTTTAGTCTCTACAGGTTGTTGGTTCTTAGTGATGGACAGTTATATGTGTTAATGTAACTTTAAAGAGATCATGAAGCTACAGGAAAACTGAGGTCACTTCTAGCTTCTGTCAGTACAGCCTATTTATTATGAGAAACTAGATGAATTTAATCAGATAAGATCAGGTGTTAAACCGCAGAGCCTAGCAGAGGAGAAGTGACGTTGCTGACGTGTGTGTGTGTGTGTGTGTGTGTGTGTGTGTGTGTGTGTGTGTGTGTGTGTGTGTGTGTGTGTGTGTGTGTGTGTGTGTGTGTGTGTGTGTGTGTGTGTGTGTGTGTGTGTGTGTGTGTGTGAGAGAGAGAGGTGGTTAATTGTGATTGGTACAGGGTGTGAGGTGTCATTTGTGATATAAATGTAACAGCGCTGTCTACGTTTAGGGCTGTGCAGATACGTATGTCTTCAGTCAACTACCTGCAAGAAGAATTCAAGTCATAACGGTATGGCTGTAGATGGACGTTTTGACCATATTGAGCTAGACAATATAATCTATGAAACTATCGAGAACACGACTATGCCTACAGCTCATGAGAAAGACGTACAGACGAAACTGCAGTCTGGTAAGAGATGTTACTAAAACTGAAAATCACAAAACATACTTTTTAACTTTTTAAACGAGAGGTTCAAAGATTTTAACTGGTCTCACTCGAACCTAATCTCAGTGACTGTGTGTGTGTGTGTGTGTGTGTGTGTGTGTGTGTGTGTGTGTGTGTGTGTGTGTGTGTGTGTGTGTGTGTGTGTGTGTGTGTGTGTGTGTGTTTTCTCCAGACATAAGATGGCTTTGTGCTGTTCTAGCTGTTTTCAACGTTGCTGTCCCACTCTATCTCTGTAAGTCACGTTTCATAACAATGTATTTTATTACAATATTTTCCGTGGTACCAAGAAATACGGTTATCATATACGTACAACAGCCTCCTGGAGCATCCACCTCTAAAGATACTGAACTCCCATGCTCAATACCCAACAGTGGTGGACAAAGTACTCAAATGTTTTACTTCAGTAAAAGTATCAATACTGCAATGTAGAAGTACTCTTTTAGTAAGTAAAAGTCCCAAATTCAAAATTTAGTAAAAGTCCCAAAATCTAAATTTCGGGTAAAAGTACAAAAGTATTGGTATCAAAATGTACTTAAAGTACCAAAAGTAAAAGTACTAAAATGTTTGAAAATAGCCGATCTACAAGCTCACAACGAGCTTGTAGATCTGCTATTTTCAAATAGCCTATAGGTGTAAAATAGCTAGGGCTTAAGTGGTAAATGTATGTCTTATAATGTAATCATTTATATCTGCAAAGTAACTAGTAACTAAACTTTTCAAATAATTGTAGTGGAGTAAAAGTACAGTACATAAGTAAATGTATTTAGTTACTTTCCACCACTGAGACCCAGAATACTTCAGTACGCAGCTGTTTCAATGCTCGTTTTGTTCACTGCATTAGTTACTTTCTCTCGATCTCAGCTTGTGGGTAGCAGTAGTTCAAGACGCAAGCCAAATTCAATCCAATACCCGACTTCCACACTCGCCCACTCCACTCACATCCTCCACTCGCTGCACCTTAGCCCCGCCCCCAGCGAGGTGGAGCCTGTCTGTGAGTCACGAGGTACCTGGTTTGAGCTTTGCCTTATGCAGGCCAGTGGTGGAAAAAGTACTCAAAATATATGGTATTTTTAACTCGAATCTTTGCTTCTGGGGGTCCCTGAAACAAAATATGTGAAGAATATATATGTTTTTTTTTTAAAAGGTTGGGATTTAGAAGACATTTCTAGAATCCCCAGAAGCAAAGATTTGAGTTTAAAAAAAAAAGCTTTACAAATATATTCAAAGATTTGCACACATTATCACGATTTTTCTAAAATAGCAGATCTACAAGCTCATAGCGCGGCACTCGTGCCGTGCTATGAGCTTGTATATCAGCTATTTTTGAATAGCCAAAGTATAAAATAATGGTTTAAGCGGTTACACAGATGTGTTCCCGGTCTTAAAGGGTTAAGGAAGATTCTGGGTTACCTTTAGTTGAAAAGAGCCTAAACTAGAAAGAACGATGGAGCAGGCTGTAAAGATGAGGAAATTACCCACAAACCAGCAATAACAAAGGATGTACAATTCACATATACACATTGTCTGTTTATTATAAAGTAAAAAATATTTAAGCAATAAAGAAATGCTTAACCCATACAAGTAAACATACAAGTAAAAACTTGTACCTGTGCACACACAGGTACAAGTGACACATTAACATGTATTACTGATGTACAGTATCTAAAGTAAAGAAAAAAGCAGAAATTCTAAATCAGTATCAGTTTGATGAGGTCTATTTCTTTCACTCTATCTGGTGGCTGCATAAACAACACTAGGTTCCAGAGCTGTCTGTAATGAGGGCCTCCTGCGCTTCTTTTTCTTTGGATGGAAACTCACTGCCGCGTAAGTAAGGTCAGATGCACCCGGGTTCTATTGAAAAGAGTATTTGAGTACAATTAGTTTCCCCCACTTAATTCTATGTTTAGTTATTGACATTTAAAAGGATTTCGGCCATTTTGATTGTCATTCACCTCACTGCTTTGTGGCTGCGTTCCGTCATTAGGCCTACCGACTAGAGAGACAAATAGAATGTGAGAAACAAAATGGTTTACTGTTGTTGTTGTTGTTGTTGTTATTATTATCATTATTATTATCAATACACATGTAAGATAATGATAATAATAAAGAGAGACAAACAGAAAAGTAAAAAAATCTGAAGATAACATAACAAAAATGTAAAACAACTCATGACAAGAGAGAGAAAATATGAGACAAAAAGCATACCGTATTGTAAGGACATTGGCACAGATAAAATATGTAGTAAAATGCATACTATTACAGTAAGAGACCTTGATGTTAAAGTACGTTTCCAGAAGTGATTGAAAATATGACACTGACTGAGGAACTCAGGCTCATAATGGGACCAGCATAATCTAAATGTCAGTACTTTCGGCAGCCTGGCATTGCAGGGCTTTGAAAGTCACCATCAATGTGTGTGTGTGTGTGTGTGTGTGTGTGTGTGTGTGTGTGTGTGTGTGTGTGTGTGTGTGTGTGTGTGTGTGTGTGTGTGTGTGTGTGTGTGTGTGTGTGTGTGTGTGTGTGTGTGTGTGTGTGTGTGTGTGTGTGTGTGTGTGTGTAATCTATTCATTTGTAAAAGGAGATAACGTAAGTACCTGAAAGACGTCTGATTTTGACAGCCATGCCCATGATGACCACAATAAGGATCACATTCACAACGCCCAGAATCAAACTGGAGATTCCAAAAGGCTCTAGGAGAAGGATTCTTAAATTAGAAACTTGTTACTTTCAAGCCATAAATGATCTAGCTGATAAGATAGACCATATAACTAACCTAAAAATTGATTCTCAGTTAGCAGTCCTACTGTCATACCCTTACTGTACAACATATTACACACTAAGACTTTTAACTCTTTCTTTCTTTTTCTTTCTTATTTTAATTTGTTCTGTTTTTACTTTTATTTTTATTTTTTTCTGTGGGTGGAAAGATGGGTTTTTGGGAGCAGGGGGAAAGTTGGGAGGGGGGGGGGACACAAGAAAGCACTGACCTTTACAAGAAATTACATCGTTTGTAACTGTAACTATGCTGCTGTCTCTGCTAAATTGTGAAATAAAATGTATTAAAACTAATTAAATAAGAGGAAGAGGACAGTCTTTGATACTTGCCATCAACTTCATTATGAGCTTTGTCTGTAAAAGAAAAAACATAAATTAAAATTTCAATTTGACTTCCTTTAAAACGTTTGCAGTAATGGGCATTGCCGAAACCGTAAATGGAGGAGATGCATTGAGGCTTAGATCCGTTGACCAATTTGAACCAGAAAGCCTGCTTGCCTTTACTTGAGATGTTGGAGCACCTCAAGGTGACATGTTGACCTGGCTGGACCTCTACAATCTCAGCAACTGAAACAAGGTTCCAGCCTGAAACACACAACATGGACACATGACTGATAGTTCACTAGGGATACAACAGCTAATGGAACTAATTGGTTTAATTCATAATAAAAACAATAGTGAATTTGAATGGTAGGCCTATATTATTATCAGTGGTGGAAAAAGTAAAACAAATTTCACTTACTAAAAGTATCAATACTGCAATAAAGAAATATTCTGTTCCAAGTAAAAGATTGGAATTTCGGCGCCCGCTGGCCTAGCGGTCCAGGCGCGTACCACGTAGACTAATAATCTAGTTTTACAGCGTGTCGGGGGTTCAACTCCCGTACCCGACGGCCTTTACTGTATGTCAACCCCCATCTCTCTCCCCATTTTCTATCAGCCTACTTTCCTCTCAAATAAAGGCAGAAAAATACCCCAAAATATCTTTTTTTTTTTTTAAGTCTGGAATTCAAAATGTACTTGAGTAAAAGTATACAAGTGTTGGCATCAAAATGTACTTAAAGTACCAAAAGTAAAAGTACTCATTATGCAGAATGTCCCATTTCAATTTTTCAAATGTATAAACATCTTTTGAAAATAGCAGATCTACAAGCTCACAATGTGTCGCATCGCGACAACAAAATCTACAAATCTACAAATAAATGTAGTCGAGTTAAAGGACAATATTTGGATCCAAGATGTAGTGGAGTGGAAGTAAAAGTATTGGACATTGGAAGTACTCAAGTAAAGCACAAATACCTCCAAATTGTATTTAAGTACAGCACTTAAGTAAATGTACTTAGTTACTTTCCACCATTCATTATTATAATTATTTGTATTATCTTTTTTAATTTTCAAAATTACAAGTCCTCAACGCATCATGATGCAACGTGATGTCAGGTTGTAGATCAGCAATTTTGGTGCGATGCCATTGTAGAACTAAGTATAAAATACAGGTTCATCTGACAAATCCATTTGAAAATTATTCTCAATTATTCAATTAATAGAAAAAGGAATCAATAGAATAATACATATATAAGTTATACAATAAAAAATAATCGATCGTTGCATTCCTAGTTCATATATTCCAAGAGACAAATGTATATTTAACTTCTAGTGGGACGCAGTGTTAAATAAAAGTTACCGATTCAGTCAGCAGCAGTAAAAAAGGTAATCTACTTACTCAGGATACAGAGAAGTAATGCTTCTCTTATGATGGTGAGGCTCATGGTTGTGAATGAGTCCAAATCACATCAATGGAGCTTAATATCAAAATCAGGGGCTTCACTGGAAAGAGGCGTGGTTTATGTTTTCTATTTGTCGGTTCACAGCACTGACCAAATGACGTAGGCTACCTACAGTATCTATCTCCCTCCAGCTTTATGTGTGTGTGAGTGGCATGTAATGACAATGTTTTGGGGTTGTGTGTGGCACAGGGCAATAAGTGGAGGGGCTATGATAAAGGATGGTGATTGTTAGTTCCTTGGGTCAATTATGGTTGTACAGGGGTGCCCAGGACACAAATCAGCCTGGGAATTTTAATGAGAGCAGAAGCCCCCCCCCGCTAGAGCATGCAGCCAAAGTGTGTCAACCAGCTGAACTAAAGAGACAAGCTTGATAGGACCATTTTTCTACATGTGTTTTTTTGCGCCCCATACAGTAGTATACTGCACATGCACAGGCTTATGAAATAAAGTCTGTTTGTTGAAGACTTTGAAGTGGACATGCACTGTGGCTGAAACAAAGGTTTGCAAACAAGCATTTCTGGTCCACGAACAGATTTGTGCTGACTGTTCTTTTTTTACTGTTCAGTGAGGTCGTAGAAGTCATTTTGACTGAGATTGGCAAAAGTCAGTAAAGTTTTATTTTTAAAGGTGGTGATACTTTTGTATCTGTCTTAAATATTATACATATTAACAATTAATTAATTGATGTGAGACATCGGGCTCAACTAAGTATAATCAAGCCATTAATGGAGATGCAGGCACCGCACACGACATGGATTTCTACACAGAGAGCAATTCTTTCAACTCTTTAGTAAGTATCGGGCGGTATAGCCATTAAAATAAAAAAACAGATATATTTTTTTATGTCTTTCTCTCTCTCTCTCGCTCTCGCTCTCGCTCCCGCTCTCGCTCTCTCTCTCGCTCTCGCTCTCGCTCTCTCTCTCTCTCTCTCTCTCTCTCTCTCTCTCTCTCTCTCTCTCGTTATATAAGCCTGCTTTATTGAAGATATCAGAGTTAGATGTTTTTCCCTCTGTGAGGAGTACTTTGTATCTTTACCATTAAAGAGGTTTTAAGTTTGGACAACTTCCTTGTTCTTTTGAGTGTTTTCTGCATTTCGGGTCCTACCATTTCCTCCCCTGGTGTGAGACGTGAAAAAATAGTGTGCTGTTCTGTTGACCTTAAACTGTACAGTGTGTTGACTGGACAACTCTGTTCTAATGCTATAATCCTGAAAACCAGATCATAATAAATGAAGTTTCTCGTCTCACAGTCAAAAGTTGATTTTGATGTGGTTTAATACAGCATGTATTGTGGGTTGTCACTGATTTTGCCTGATGAGCTATACAAAAGTGCTGTTTTGGAAGCTATAAAGTGGCGTAAGCAGGTTGCGTGTGAAAGCGTAGGCTACATGATTCTGATTATAGCCTTTCTGCTAAAAACCACAAAGTACTCTGCAGTAGAAGACGCTTACGGCAAAGCACAGTAAAGATCAATAGGACCTGATGAAGCGTCCTGTGTGAGGTACAGACCAGTCTTCCTGTCCTCGCTTAACCGTAGTTTCCACTGAACTGTGTAACCACACATAAGAACAGAAACCTTCAGCTGAGACTGAAAGGTTAACAGTTATGATCAGAAGATACATGACAGTCTAATGTTGTTTTTTCCTTACCATACTGTACGTGGAAACTTGTGAAATGGGACATTGTGACATAATGAGTACTTTTACTTTTAGTACTTAAGCATATTTTGATGCCAATACTTTTGTACTTTTCCTCAAGTACATTTTGAATACTGGTACTTTTACTTGTACCAGAGTATTTCTACATTGTGGTATTGCTACTTTTACTTGAGTACAAAATGTGAGTACTTCTTCCACCTCTGACTGCGAATAGCTCCATCTACAAACATGAACACATAGAAAGGGATGCTAGTACTGTGTAAGTACAGTACCTGAGCCTGAAAGAAGCAGATCTGAGAACTGCACGTGGTTTGTGGCCTTTGCTGCAGTGTGCAGTGAGAAGCAACTTTTCTTGAATTCATCGTAGAATGCCATTTTGACCCTACTTTTGGAGCTAGACACAAGCTGTGGTTTTTGTCCCAGTGTTTGCTTATACCAAATAAACATTGTCACACGAGTGCCATTCCCATATAGAAGCATCGCAAAGTTACAGTGTCACCGACATTAGCTGCAGTGGTGGAAAAAGTCCTTGCATCTTTTACTTAAAGAGCTGGTGCCATGTTTTTGCACTTTTTCTGTGTGTCTATGAGGTTTATAGAACTTCATTAAGCCCCCCGGTGGTGTTTTTATGGTGTTTTATGTCTTCTCTGACTATTTGGAGTTTCTTCCTGGAGGCTGAAACCTTGAGGGTCAAACGTGCCAATAGAGAAACAGCGCTTTAGTGACATCACAAAGCCATACCCTCCCCCTCATTATCATAACACAACAGGTGTGGGCATGAGGAGGAGGAGGGACTAGGACAGGTGGGTGGTGCTAAGGTGAGAACCAGGTATACTTAATGAACTGGAGGCGTGTCCACATAAAAACAACATTTTAACACTTACTGTACACTTTTTTTTTTTGAAAAAAATCCTTACATAATAATAATACCTTATGATCAGGTTTTAGGGTTGAAAAATATCATGGCACCCCATCTTTAAGTAAAAGTATCAATGCTGCAGTGTGGAAATATCAAAATTCACTTGAGTAAAAGTACAAAAGTATTGGCATTAACATATACTTAAAGTACCAAAAGTAAAAGTACTCTTTGTGCAGAATGTCTGATTTCACAAGTTCATAATGTATAAAAATCTTTTGAAAATAGCAGATCTACAAGCTCACAGCATTGTGAGCTTGTAGATCTGCTATTTCCAAATGGTCGAAATATATATAGAGTTGAAGTGGTTAATGTATGTTTTGTAATAATAATCTAAATCTACAAAGTAACAGAGTTAAAGTACAATATTTGCCTCTGAGAAGTAGTGGAGTAGAAGTAAAAGTATTGAAAATGGGGAATACTCCAGCAAAGTAAAAAATCCTCAAAAGTGCACCTACAGTAGGCCTACTTGAGTAAATGTACTTAGAGATACTTTACACCACTGATTAGCTGATGTCAGGAAGGCTGACACTAATTTCAGATGAACTGCTGTAAACGTACAGACCAATTTCAGATTTAACTATATATTTAAAAAAATGCAGTAACATAGCCTTTTCCCCAGTGACAGGACCACCATACTGAGCAACCGCTACATGCTCTGACAAATGGATGTTTCAGCGTCTCACATTTACCATGATATATCAACGTCACTAATGTGAAAACCACATTTCTTGTTCTATTGAACATCTATCGTCTCTGCTACGCTGTGAGATGTCGTGACCTTGAGACTGCAGACCAGTCTTGCTGTCCTCGCTTGACTTCAGTTTCCAGCAATGGAAACCAAGCAACCGTGACCACACGAGTGAGAACACTCTGTCAGATGAGACTAGCTTGAGCTTGAACGGTGCAAACTGCGTCAACATTATGATCAGAAGAAACTATGTATGACATGTGAGATTTTTTTTTGTCCAAACATGTTAAAACACTAAATCCTTCAGTTCATTTTTTATTTTTTTTTCATGTTTTATGTTCCTGTTGTTAACTCTTTGACTGCGGACGACGCGATAACGCGTCAAGTGCTACTTTGTCCAGTTGGCCGTCGACGCGCTCGACGCGCTGGACGCGCGTTCATTGTTTAATCTCTGATTGCGCTATGCTGCTTAATATTCAATGTTATTCTCGAGTTCCACTTACTTCACGGACATCTGCATCCGGTTTCATGACCTGGATTCCGTTTCCGGTTTTTGATTATTTTCCCCAGTCATTTTCGTCCAAAATAGGTAAATAAACGGTCTTTCACACGGTATAACGGACAAACGGACAGTTTCTCTTCTATAATCTATGGTCTGGGTGACGATCAGTCATCGCCGTCGTGCATCACATCGTAATTTTGGCGATCAAAACAATCTGGGACGACGTCACTTCCGTTTTCATGTTTTTCCCTGTCTAATCTATCAAGCAGGGTGAGAGAGACCCAACGACCTGATCAAGCAGTCATGTGCTGCTCTCTAGTGGCGGATTTGTGCTGGGTCTTTACATTATGTCCCCTTAAATTATTTTCATGAGAAAAATTCAAAATATAAAAATAAAAAAACACGAAAATTGCTGGCACTGGGGGAGTACTTTATGAAAATACTTTTTTTTTGCATGTAAAACCCCTTCACCTATACATAAAAAGGTGATAAACCAAATTAAATCATTTCATTCATGTATCCGTATTATACACATCCTTTATGAGGGGACAAAAACAATATCTCTGCTGTCCAGCAGCAACCAGCTAAAACAAAAAGTGGAGTTAGGAGGTTTTGTTCATCATTGATAAGAACAGCTAAATGGACCGCTAAGCTCACAATGAGGTTGGAGGTCAAAAGGGGGTGGAGCCTGGAGTCAGTAAATCCAGCTAACTCCACCCCCCTTTGGTGGAGTCAGCTGGTTTATAGCCTCGGTCCCAGCCTCACTCATCTGCGAAAAGAAGAGCCTGGTCACGACCTAAAGCAGCGAGTGTCTAGGAAGTCCTGAGTGGACAGGATTTCCGTTTCCCCCGGAAACTATATTTTTCGACCAATCACAACACTTGTTTCATTCACGGAGAATGTTAACAGATTTGTAAAGCATCAACGTCATTTCCTTGGGTGGTACTTCCGCCAAATTCAACCATTTCTGGTTGTCAACTTCCTAGACAACCAACATCCCAGGTCTTGCCCAGGGTGGCTGGTTTAGCAGAAAGTTTGAGGATCCAATGGAGTTAGCTGGTCTTGTCAGAAGCGCTTTTTAATGCTTTTCATTGGTTCAATATTTATTTTATTTATGATTTATGGAAAAAGCGTAAAAATGGAGTTAGCTGGTTTCTGCCGGACAGCAACGATATATACCTAATACAAAGAAATGAAACAATAATAAAAAAACATACAAAAATAAAATAAAGGGGGGGGGGGGGTATTCTTTGTTGTGTCATTTTAGTAATAGGTCTTCCATTTTCTTTTATTTCGTTTTTGTTTCTGAATATTGTTTCTGGAGGTTTAAATAAATAAAAATCTTCAAAACATGAGAAAGTCTTGAGTTCAGATGTCAGACTCAAAGCCCACTGTACCGACCCTAATGTGCAATAGCACACAAAACTAATGCATTAATTTATATTGTACTTTGTACCATTATGAATTGTAAGAAGCTTTAGCTTTCAGGTCTGTAATCAAGCAAACATTGAAAGATGGCTAAACTGTTATGACCAATGAGCTCAAAGTTAAAATCCATGTGAATATTTAACTTGATATTTGAATTTATTTTCCTCTGGGCACACAGGACTAATTTTCCTGTTCATATTGTAGAGCGGTTCATGTCAAGGACCCCCACATTAATATGTATGACCCCAATCCGAAAATAGTTTGTGCCAGGGAACCCACTACAAGATTTGTGTTGTTAAAATATTCACATTTTTTATTGCCTTTGTTTTATGTCTTAGGCTTATGATTTTCTGTATGTACGTACACTGTTTTGTATGTAGGTCTGAGTCTGTTGTTGCAGTTTGTTGTCTAAATGTAAACCGGAAAATTGCAAAAATAAATGATTATAAAAAAATACATTCCACATTTTCCCATATTCTTTCAAGATTCTTTGCAAATAGCAATAATTGTGCAAATTAAAGTGGCTTAAAAATGTACTGTGATGGCCTACAAACAAGGATTTAAGACTTTTGTCTAGAAGCCCACTGTACACTGCTTAGCTATTGATGGATGAATGAGAAAACATTTGCAGCAGCGGTGCACTTCTGTGTATCTGCTGATATCAAGTGGATGCAAAAACCCACCCTGCTCCCCTTTAAAAAGGGATAGTTCACCTCAAAAATAACTTTTTTTCTTAGCGATTAGTCACCCCATGGAGACTTGAATTCATAGATATTCTTTTGTTTTTGTCGCATACTTATAAGCTAATAATTTGATGAACTGCAAACACCAATGTATTTCCCAGGGATACAGGATGGATGATGAGATCGAACACCACTTTTGCCAGTGAATACAATTAAAAAGGTCTCACAAATGTACCCAGAAACTTGTTGTCCAAAGGCGAGTGCTCTACCGACTGAGCTACCCGGGCACCAAAGAAAGAAAGAAAGAAAGAAAGAAAGAAAGAAAGAAAGAAAGAAAGAAAGGCAGGCACATCAGAATTATGATAAATCAATCTGGGAGATTACATTCTGGGATCCACTGGAGAATGAAAAATATGAATATAACCCTTTGTTGTAGTTATCCTTTTACCCATCCCACCTAGTCTTTATTTTAAAATGTCTACATTTCAACACAGCAATGCATTTATATAGATAGATAGATAGATAGATAGATAGATAGATAGATAGATAGATAGATAGATAGATAGATAGATAGATAGATAGATAGATAGATAGATAGATAGATGAAAAACTAGGCCTACTTTGTAATTCGCACTTTTGAATACTTAACTATAATGACTACTGTGCTATCTAAATTACTTTGACTCAAGTACTGGCCACCAGGAGTATCTAAATTACTTTGACTCAAGTACTTTATCCGCTGCTGGTCAACAGTGATCTGAAGTTGACCTTCTCTTGGGTGTGAAAGAGTGTCTTTAAAACAGTGGTTCTCAATGTGTGGCCGGTGCCCACTGGTGGGCCATGAGGATATTGCAGGTGGGCACCCAAATAGTTGCCTTTTTTTTATTTATGACAAAACAACATAGATATATAAAACAAAATGTTAACAATATCAATGTATTTATATAGGAACTCAACCTACTGTTATGACCCTTTTATGTCATATATGTGTATTTTCCTGTGTGGCCTGTGTATTGTTGAGTGTGCATGTGTGCGTGTGTGTGTGTGTGTGTGTGTGTGTGTGTGTGTGTGTGTGTGTGTGTGTGTGTGTGTGTGTGTGTGTGTGTGTGTGCGCGCGCGCGCGTGCGTGTGTGATGAATACATGGGACTCCAATGGAAACAGGACTGCAAGGACTTTTTTGGTGTTATCCTTTTAGACCAAGTGTTTGACTGTAGCTACTCGTGCTGTTTTGCATTTTTGTCTGATATTCAACCAATCAATCAATGTGATTGAGTAGTGATGAGTGGCTGATTGACTACCAGCTGGTGTGAGTGGTGACTGAGTGGTGTCTGAATGTGAGTGGCTAAATGGTTCTTTTTTTCCTTTTTACAATGCAATACTAATTTCTTTTTTATACTTTATTTGGAAATATGAAGATTTTGTCTCTGAACAAGACAGAGGGAGACAGGAAAGTAAAGGGCAGGGCTTTGAGTGTGTGATAAATATTGAACTAATTAAAAGTATAAACAAGAGCTTGTGACTGGATCCTTTGGAATACAGGGAAGCTTTTATTTCTGTGTCCTTTGTGTGTGTGTGTTTTTTTTATTTTTTTTCAGATTTCCACACATAGTGTTTCCACCTGACAGCGATGATTAGGGACGGTAGCTATAGTACTGTAGGCCAGTGGCTCTCAAACGTTTTTCATGAAGGACCCCAAGATTACATGTATTTGGCTGCGGATCCCCCCCCCCCCCACCATCTCAAAATATGTTGTTCCAGGGATCCCCAGAAGCAAAGATTTGAGTTACAGATGTTCGAAATTGTGAAGTTTTCTCAAATTTACAAAAGCTTGTAGATCTGCTATTTTTGAATAGTCAAACTGTAAAACATGGCTTTCTGGGGACCCCCTGGTACCCCCCTCAAAGGACCCCTGGGGGTCCCCGGACCCCACTTTGAGAACCAATGCTGTAGACTCTGGGAAGTCCTTTCCATGAAATGAGTTTGAGAAACACTGCGCCATGACGCCACTAGGTCGCTAGATGGCGTCAGGGTGCCACTTACCGGCTTCTGGTTGGCAACACACGTTGTTTCCACTTGATCCACTCCCTCCCCCTTCTCTCTCACTCTCCCTCTCTCTCTCTTTCTCTCTCGGTGTACAGTAAATCAATGTCTCTCCCTCTCTCTACAGTAGATGTAGATCCATCCCATCCATCTATCGGCACTGTCTCTCAATCAAGAGGTCCGCGATCAGAGGACCAGTACAGTCAGGAACCATGATGAGGATGATGATCGCCTTGGCTTGGATGGTACTATCACTGACGGGCAACGCGCGCGGGGACAGCGGGGTTTTAACCCGGGATCGGACCCTTGACAGCGGCGGAGGAGGAGGAGGAGGAGGCGTGATGGGCGGGGGGCGGACGGACCGATCGGAGGACAGCTGGCCCCCCCGGCGGGACAGGAGAGCCCTGAAGTCCCCCCAGGACAACAGGCTGAACGAGCTGCTGCTGAGCAGCTCGTTCGTGCTCAAAGGAGACGCCACGCACAACCAGGCGATGGTGCACTGGACCGGGGAGAACAGCAGCGTGAGTGGCAATTATTCAATCAGTCAATCAGTCAATCAGTCAATCAGTCAATCAGTCAATCAGTCAATCAGTCAATCAGTCAATCAGTCAATCAGTCAATCAATCAATCTATCAATCTATCGATTAGCCACCTACACTGTGCCATCTCAAAGCTCTCCATAAACCAGTGGTGGACAAAGTATTATTTTATTTTTTTACTGAAGTAAAAGTATCAATAGGCCTACTGCGATGTAGAAATATGGGTAAAAGTCTGGTATTCAGTATTTACTTTCTCCTTTTGGTATTTACTAAAGCACCAAAAGGAGAAAGTAGGTGCATGTACTCATTATGCAGAATGTCCCATTTCACAAGTTTTCAAATTTATAAAATCTTTTGGAAATAGCCGAAATATTAGAGCCTAAGTGGTTAATATGTTTAGTAATACAAATCTAGATCTACAAAGTAACTAGTAACTAAAGTTTTCAAATAATTGTAGTGGAGGAGAAGTACAATATTTGCCTCTGAGATGTAGTGGAGTAGAAGTAAAAGTACTGCCAATTGGAAATACTCCAGTAAAGTAAAACATAATCAAAATAATTGTACTTAAGGTACAGTACTTGAGTAAATGTACTTAGTTATTTTACACCACTGACTAGGCCTACTGTGCCATCATAGCTCTTCATGATGCACTGCCACACAGCGCATGCCAAAAAGTTATGTTGTACAGTGTAGGCTGGCTACACACACACACACACACACACACACACACACACACACACACCCACCCACCCACCCACACACACACACACACACACACACACACACACACACACACACACACCACAGCATCCAACGACCCCACAATAGAGAGGTGGAGGCAGGTCTTGTATTTGTTTACATCTACAAGTGCTGCAGCTGACTATTCATTTTAGACCAGTTACTCTCTCAACCTTTTTTAATTTCAAGGACCCCCCAGTTTCATAAGCATTATCAGGTCACTGACCCCCATTTGAGATTTGTTTTTGTTCGGTTTTTTTTCGTCTCTGGGACCCGAATTTACACTGTGAAATCCTCATTGTTTATGTAACTCTGAGAGTGTGCGAAATAGAACCAAATGGACCTGTACCCGATGTTGAGAACTAGTGTCTTTGTCCCTCATGTTGCTCAGCGTCACATGTTAAAGGGACAGTTCACCCCCCCCCCCAAAAAAAAAGTTTGTTCTATCGATTAGCCACCCCATGGAGACTTGAATTCAGGGATTTTCATTTGTTTGTGTCGCATTCCTAAGCCAATAATTTGGTAGGCAGCGGTTCCGGTAGGAGACACAAAGGAGGCTCTTCGTGTCTCCTACCGGAACCGCTGCCGTCATCAAATTAGCTTATAGGGAATGCGACAAAAACAAAAAAATATCCATGAATTCAAGTCTCCATGGGGTGACTAATCGATAGAAAAAAAAGTCATTTTGGGGGCCATTTTAAAGGGGAGCAGTGGGTGGGTTTTGTTGGCATATCAGGGGCCATGCCCACATTGTTGTTGTTTGGAGATAGGGGGGGCTCAAACCAACCCACGCGTGCCAGAGCCACATGCGACTTCTTCAGCCACACGAAACATTGACTGAAATATTTATGGAAATTTCTAATGAATCTTTCAGTGGTCGTCTTCTATTTGGGGACAGAAAAACAACTGGCGCATGATGATGTAAAATGTGCACACAGCACTTTTTAGTGGCGTGACATGAACCAAAGGTCGCGGGGTCAAGTAAATGTGCTGCACTCAGTGGGGCGAAGAAATGCTCTTGAGTTTGTACTTGTATAAAAGTAGCAATGCCTCAATGTAGAAATACTCTGTTGCGAGTACAATGCCTGTGTTCAAAATTTGACTTGAGTATAAGTGTTGGCATCACAAACTAAATGTACTTACAGTACATGTAAAAGTACTAAAAGTTACGAAAAACTAGTTTTTAATAGCCGATCTATAAGCTCACAATGCATCGCAGCGATGGCCTAAACTAGCGCTTGAGTGGTTAATGTATGTTTTGTAATAATAATCTAAATTAAGAAAAGTAACTATTACCTAAAGCTGTAAAATAATTGCAGTGGAGCAAAAAAAGTACAATATTTGCCTCTTGAAATGTAGTGATCTAGAACAGTGGTTCTCAACCTTTTCAGGCGACCCCCCAAAATAATCATATTTGAACTGGGGACACCCCAAAATAATCATATTTGAACTGGGGACCTTCCAAAATAATCATATTTGAACTGGGGACACCCCAAAATAATCATACTTGAACTGGGGACCTTCCAAAATAATCATATTTGAACTGGGGACACCCCAAAATAATCATACTTGAACTGGGGACCTTCCAAAATAATCATATTTGAACTGGGGACCCCCTAAATAATCATATTTGAACTGGGGACACCCCAAAATAATCATATTTGAACTGGAGACCCCCCAAAATAATCATATTTGAACTGGACCGCCCACCCTGATAAGCACTTGGAATGAAGGAGTTGAGGCATTCAATTTTGTTTGACTCGGTTCCACAGATGAATATTGTGAAAATTGCACATCTACAAGTTCAGAACTCCTCGCAACGTTGTAGATCGGCTGTTTTCTATTTTTTATAGGTTTTAAAAAGGTCTTGAAGATCTTACATTGTCACTTCAATGTCATCTGGGGACCCCCCAAAATCATGTGGTTGAGAACCACTGGTCTAGAAGTATTGAAAAAGTACGATACTCAAGTAAAGTAAAAGCACCTCAAAACTGTTCTTAAGTACAGTACTTGAGTAAATCTACTTAGTCGCTTTCCATCCACCACCAGTGGCAGCACTTTCAGTGGCACAACATATGAGCCGCATGCAGTGCTGGGGTCAAATGGGAGCAGTAAACAAGAGGGGTCTTTGTGGGGGATATTGTCAGACGCTCTGGGGGGCTCACTGGTGCTGTCTGGTGGAGACATCGCTCTCAGTCCAGGCTTTCTGCCAGCGTTGCCAGGTCTGCTTATTATAACCCACTTTGGGACTTGTTTTCCTGTAAAGTCGCTTGTAAAATAAGTTGCTTATTTCCACTTTTTTTTTCTTATGGTTGTTTAAATCAGTGGTTCCCCAAACAAATTATGTCAAGGACACCCAAATGAATATCTGAGCATGTTTTGTGTCAAGGACCCCCATACAATATTTGTGTTTTGAGTATATATGTTTAGAATTTTGAAAATAGCAGACCTACAAGTGCACAGCGCGTCACATCGCGATGGGTTCAATGTGTGTGATCATGTGGCCTATAGTTGCTTCTTTTGGGCTTGTTTTCGTTGTTTCTCTTGCAAAATCTGGCAACACTGCTCTCATATCAAGGCTTTCTGTCTATTCGGTTGTTCAGACGTGACGTTGCGCCCCGCTAGAATAACTTCCGGGTCCCAGTGTGTATTTTCCCAATATGCGCAGTGCTGTGTCCCTCGCTGTTTTAACAGATCTGAGACTAAAATAACGACTAAAGTGTCATTCTACCGCTTTCCTGGCAACGACAAAAAGAAGAGGAAATCGTTTTTTAAATTTACATCTATATATAAATATATATATATAAATAAATATAAAAAATATATATTATAATGTTAATAATAATAATAAATAAATACAAATATAAATATATATTTTAGCCTACTTTTTACTGTCTATGATATTAGCATTAAGACCCTTATTAACCCTCAATGGTTCATTTCTGAAAAAGGAGGTTATTGTAAAAATATTTATGGGTTCCAACATGTTTGTTTACAATGAAGAGTGGACGGCGCTGGTGCCTTTTGGACCCGGACGTGACGTCGGACTACAAAATGACGTCAGACTTAAGAACCGAATAGCAGTGTTTCCCAAACAGGGGCATCATGGGGGGGCAGCTGCCACACCCCCTGGCGTTCGCATTTAACCTCAAATTCCGTTCTTTTCTGCATTATTTTCTCCACTTCTGAACTTCCATCTACACGTTATAGTCACATGTTTTCTTCTCTGCGGCCATACATTCATTAACTTTCAATCTGCTGTCCTTAATTTCTGCAAGTCATTATAAGCAAACGTCAACCTTTTGTTTTTATATATATATATAGTGAAAATAGCAGATCTACAAGCTCACAACGTGTCACAACGCCAGGGACCCCCCCCCACCCATAAGAGAAGGTTTATGAACAATTGTCAAGATCTTTCGGAAAATAGCAGAGCTACAACCTCATAATGCATCGCGATGCAACGTGCAGTCTGCGTCTGCTATTTTCGAAAGGCTGAAAAATAAAATGGTTATTAAGTGGTTAAAGTGTTCCTCATTTTGCTGGGGACCCCCTGGAACCCCCTCGAGGATCCCTGGGGGTCCCCGGACCTCATTGTGACAACCAGTGAGCTATATAGCATGTGCTAACTGCAATTTAACTGACTTCATTGGATTCCAGGATTCTGACATTTCACAAGTGACCTCGGAGGTCTTGTAATAAAACGTTTGACATTCTCAGCATGGACTCCACTCGTCCCCTTGAGGAACTTCTCCCTCTCTCCCATCTATTTTTCCACTTTTTTTATTTTTTAATCCATAAAGCCCGGGAATAAATCTGTGTCATTTCATGATTTCTTTGGCTATTAAAAAAATAGCAGATATACAAGCTCATAGCGCGGCACTCTGTGCCGCGCTATGAGCTTGTATATCTGCTATTTGTTTGTGCTTTTTGTTTGTGTTTGTTTTGTTTGTGCTATGTGTGTATGTGCTATGTTTTAAAAAAAATCAGATTTATTTTTTGCCAAATCTTATATCAATATATGTTGTAAGCGAACATTTTTAACTCCGATCTGTGCTTCTGGGGGTCCCTGGAACAGCATATTTTAAGATGGGAGGTCCGTGGCCAAATACATACCATTATGGGTGGTCCTTGACATGGAAAAGTTGCAGCATCACTGATATAGCGTACTGTTCGGATTTAGAAAACATTTTTAGATAATGTATTTGGCCGCGGACCCCCATCTCCAGGGACCCCCCCAGAAGCAAAGATTTGAGTTAAAAATGTTCGCTATGAGCTTGTAGATCTGCTATTTCTGAACAGCCAAAGAAATCTAAAATGACACAGATGGGTTCCCGGATTGAATGGCTTAAAGAAGGGGTCCAACAGTCAGCCAACCATTGAGGGCCCGGGGACCCCTGGTCTTTGACTTCTCCTCAGTTAAACTTGACAGAGGGGGCCCTTGCAGTCAGAAAAAGTCCCATGCTGCAAAGTTCAACCCCATGCAGCCTTAATAAACACAGACAAATGCTGCCATTCAGTTTTTTTTTCACTATAAAGGGATGACATTTATGGATATCAAGCGAGTGAATCTGCCTCGGCTCCTCTCGTTTCGCCCACGCATGGATTCAAGTTCTCAGTCGCATGTCTTCTTTTGAAGCATGTTGCCAGTGGTGTAAAGTAACTAAATACATTTTACTCAAGTACTGTACTTAAGTACAATTTTGAGGTACTTTTACTTTACCGGAGTATTTCCCAATTGTCTGTACTTTTACTTCTACTCCACTACATCTCAGAAGCAAATGTTGTACTTTTACTCCACTACAATTATTTGAAAACTTTTAGTTACTAGTTAGGCCTACATTGATATAAATATCTTACATTATAAAACATACATTAACCACTTCAGCCCTATTTTATACCTAGGCTATTTGAAAATAGCCGATCTACAAGCTCACAATGCGTCGCATCGCGACACGTTGTGAGCTTGTAGATCGGTTATTTTCAAACATTTTAGTACTTTTACTTTTGGTACTTTAAGTACATTTTGATGCGAATACTTTTGTACTTTTACTCAAGTAAATTTTTAATTCAGGACTTTTACTTGTAACAGAGTACTTCTTCTACATTGCAGTATTGATGCTTTTATTAAGTACAACATTTGACTTACTTTTTCCACCACTGCATTCAAGGAGAGTTATGTCACCTCCGTCCAAGTTCTCCGGGCCAGGTCTTCTTACATAGCCTTCTATTGGACAACAGTGACAAAGCCCTGAAACCGGAAGTTTACGGAATGCATTGGAGTCTAATGGGCGTTTGTAACTACAGTATTTCCAGTTTACATGAACCACGTGACAGACTCTCTAATATAAGGCTCTGGTCATGTGGCTCTGAGGGGAACATTGTGAGCAAAAAAGGGGGGCCGAGCTTTGCTGGAGGATTGTCAAGGACCCCTAAATTGATATATATTTGGCCACGGACCCCCATCAGAAAATGTTTTGTGCCAGGGACCCCCAGAAGCAAAGTTTTGAGTTAAAAATGTTCGCTTTAAGAATATATATATATTCAAGGATATACACACATTTTCAAGATTTTTCAAAAAATAGCAGATCTACAAGTGGAGTATATTTAATAACATTTCATACACATTTGTTAGCATTATTTAACTTCACAAGTCTACAGTACAAGTAGGCTACAGAGAGAAGAAGTGGATTGAGTCAGAGAGGTGCCGGTTTGTCTGAGCGGGGTGTGGGGTGCTCTTAGCATTTTCTTTGTCTTACCTGCAGGAGACAGACAGCATGTGTCCCCCATTCCCCCTTCCTGCCCTAAACAGTTGCAAATGTCTGGGCGGGTGGGGGCTCACCTTTGAAGTCTGACACACCCATACCTGTACCTCCTCTTTCACTGAATGGGCTATAAAGACTATGACATGTAAGCTTGTAGTGTGTGTGTGACTCAGCGGCCGGCAGGCTGTTGTGTGGTGTGGTGGGGACCTCAGGGTCTCCATAGGAAGGCTGTTTGTACTTGTAATAAATCGGAAGCAAAGAAACCTCACTGACCAGTGATGACTCCATTCATTCTACCACCATTCATTCTCACCACTGGAACAACAAACTAAACTACAATATGGCGTTGTTGGTAACTACAAAAGTGCAATAGAGCCTTTAAGGCCGTGGAAGAGATACTTCATATGGCGTTTAAGTCGGCAGTCGCGTTGGTTTGTTTTTTTGGGGGCGCAAGTCTCCAGGGATACTGAGCCAGGCGTCGAAAGAACGTGCGGCGGTCGGGGAAGTCTTTGCCTTGCGGTGGGTGGACGGATCGTGTTTTCTTCCTGAGGCGTGGGGGGACCACCGTGTAGGTGATTATGGACATCGGCACGACATGACGACAACTTTTCGAGAATCTACAGGGAGAGGACCTCATGACCAGATCTAGGACGGCTGCACGACTCATCTGGCTGCACAAACTTATCTTCTGCGATCGCTAAAGGAGCGCGCTGCGGTGCAGACGGCAGAGCGGGGAACCTGTGGAGGACGGGGTTCTTCGTAGCGGGTATGTTGTGGGGAGAGGACAGCGGGTGCCGGCAGGGCGGAGAACTTGCGATGAAGGGGTTCTTCGTGAAGAGTGTGGTAACACATCTTCAGCGATCGCAAGTGGAGCGCTCTGTTGTTAAAATGCGGCTATCTGTTGGACAATCTGGGTACGGCGCTGGAGCACGGCTGGGGTGAGGAGATGACATTGAGGGAGACTACAAGAGAGACATTATCGAGCGGAACGCTGCGCATATGGGACCTGGGGTTATGTTTTTGTGATAAGGGTGGGTTAAACTGTGGGGCTATGGCTGCCATGGGGGGTGATGCGAGGGTATTTTTTTACTTTCTGGTCTCCTGTGTTTAATGTGAGTTTACTTTGTGGATTATTGTTTCATTGGGGGGTACACTGCCTTCTTTTCTCCGTGTAGGCACTTCCGTGGTAGTTGTCATTTGTGCTTGATGGTACGGTGTAAAACTTAGGGATAAGTATTAGGCTATCTTTGAGTATATTTTGGTGACTAGGCGGGGGGGACATTGATCTTGGGGGGTGGTGTTATCACTTGGTGAGCGTAATTCGACTGTATGCTGTCAGCTTCCGCTGGGTGGTGGCTGTGTAATGTTTTATCCTGGAGTTTAAAAGGCTAACAGAGGGATCCTGCACGCTAATTAGTTTTGGGGGATGTGTCTATTTGATGTAATTCACCGTGTCGCTGTACTATGTAATCTTGGTTTTTGTATATGCATTGTTCTGTATGCTGTTGTTTGCTGTTTTGGTCTTCCTGGATGTTTTCTTTTTGTTCTGGTTGATGTTCCAGTCGCTTTTCATGGGGGGCGGATTCTTTGTGGTTCTTTTGAAATATACGTGTTTGTGAAAGACGTTTAATGTCTCTCATGGGGGGTAATGGAGTATATTTAATAACATTTCATACACATTTGTTAGCATTATTTAACTTCACAAGTCTACAGTACAAGTAGGCTACAGAGAGAAGAAGTGGATTGAGTCAGAGAGGTGCCGGTTTGTCTGAGCGGGGTGTGGGGTGCTCTTAGCATTTTCTTTGTCTTACCTGCAGGAGACAGACAGCATGTGTCCCCCATTCCCCCTTCCTGCCCTAAACAGTTGCAAATGTCTGGGCGGGTGGGGGCTCACCTTTGAAGTCTGACACACCCATACCTGTACCTCCTCTTTCACTGAATGGGCTATAAAGACTATGACATGTAAGCTTGTAGTGTGTGTGTGACTCAGCGGCCGGCAGGCTGTTGTGTGGTGTGGTGGGGACCTCAGGGTCTCCATAGGAAGGCTGTTTGTACTTGTAATAAATCGGAAGCAAAGAAACCTCACTGACCAGTGATGACTCCATTCATTCTACCACCATTCATTCTCACCACTGGAACAACAAACTAAACTACAATATGGCGTTGTTGGTAACTACAAAAGTGCAATAGAGCCTTTAAGGCCGTGGAAGAGATACTTCACAAGCTCATGAGCTTGTAGATCTGCTATTTTTGATTAGCCAATGCTAAGTGGTTAAAATGATTCTGACGCTATGTTAACTCATTCTGCTGGGGACCCCCTGGCACCCCCCCAAGGACCACTGGTGGTCCCCGGACCACTGGCATAAGGGATAAGGTGCCGTGCAAGATGGGGCCCATGCCTCCCATACCATGATACCAATGGTCTTACTGGAGTGAGGCAACACTGTTGAAAGACCTCCCTTTGTTTGCATCTCTCTTCATGTGTCGCTCTCACTCTTTAGCTCTCTCTCTGCCCATCTCCCTCGCTCTATCTCTCTCTCAAAATACTGTTGTTCACTAGCCCCAGGGCTTTTCTCTATCTGTGTGTGTGTGTGTGTGTGTGTGTGTGTGTGTGTGTGTGTGTGTGTGTGTGTGTGTGTGTGTGTGTGTGTGAACAGCCTTCAATATCTCTATTTATAGTGTTGATTGCTGGCTGGAGGAAAATTATAAGGTGTTACCCAATGTGTGGAGGCAATTTCTTTTTTTCCCCAGCATTGACGGTTATATCATTGTTCGTTTAGGCTATTGAGTCTTGATTCGAAAAGATTTACTCAAGTACTGTACTTAAGTACACTTAAGAATTTTGACTTTACTGGAGTATTTCCCATTTCCAATACTTTTACTTTTACTCCACTACATCTCAGAGGCAAATGTTGTCATTTTCGCGGGAAAGACACCCCTATCACCGTTCAATAGAAAATATATGTTTAAAAGGCTTTCGGGGGTGAAATTCATGGAGTGGGTGTTTGCCACTCACAAAAGATATACAATTTAACTTTAGTTTTGTTTTTGAAAAAGTTACCTAGTATTACTTGAAGTAACAAATGTGAGTACTTTTTCCACCACTGATGGCAGGTGCTATGTGTGCGTCTGTCTGTGTGCGTCTGTCTGTGTGTGTGTGCGCGCACACGCACGTGTGTGTGTGTGTGTGTGTGTGTGTGTGTGCGTGTTTTGCTGTGTCGCTGGTGGCCAGCAGCACAGTAGTGTAAGTGACTAACGAGCGACACACATGGCGCTGACAGTCCAAACACTCCACTCTCCCTCTGGGGAATCATGGGTAATTTCTGCCACTTGGTCTAAGAGCTCTCTGGGGGGAGATGCAGAAGGACACTTAGAAATATCTATACAATAGTAGAGAAACAAGAAATGATGACGCAGTCATATTAATACCAGGCTGCTCTCTAATACCAGGTTGCCAGCGTCCCTGCACGGAACCAAATGGACACGTGGTCCTGTACCTTTTCGCTCGCGGAGTAACAAATCGATGTTGGAGGCGGCGCTGTGTGTGTATGAGGAGTCAAGTCAATAGTTTGTTTGGTGGCGACGACCACACTTTTTTTTTTTTATAGTTTGGTCGTGACGACCACACTTTTTTTGTTCTGGGCTATGATCCCATAGCATGGGAGGACGCCCATCGTTCAGAGTATGGGGAAGTCTCGGGAAAGTCTTCCCATTGGCTTAAAGGATTGAAGGACAGCCAATGATGAAAAGGTCGCTAGAAAGTGTTTAGCTAGTGTCGAGAAAGTAACCTGGTAAAAAGAACAGCTTGCACTGGGCTTCCTGAGTCCATGGTATGGTCGTGGAACCAGACTGGCACCACACACCACATGTCGAATGATGACGTCCCTGCAGCAAACATCTACTCTGAATATCACATGCAGTGAATTGCTTTGGTCATTTTGCACAGGAACTTGTGTGGGGATGAAAGCATGATGTTTTATGATGAGTAGTGTTGGGATCTGGAAACGGTTCCGTCACATGTTGAACCGTTTCCGGAACCGGAGCTGGTGTGTGGACTTCACGTGTGCTAATTACCGTACAATAAAAGTGGTTCTCAACCTTTATAATTTCAAGGTAAATGGTGGTGCATTTATTTAGCGCTTCACATAGATTGTGCATTACATTCACACACACATTCATACACCGATGGCAGATGAAACCATGCAAGGCACCAACCTGCTCATCGGGAGCAATTAGGGGTCTTGCTCAAGGACGCTTCGACACTAACTCGGGGGGAGAACTGGGAACCTCGCGGTTGCCATCTGGCCGCTCTACCGGCCACTCTACCCCTGAGCCACTGCCGCTAATAGGATCACCTTACAGACCTGTAAGGGGCAAGCCCCCAGAACCACGGTAGAACAGTGAAGCGGCCAAGCCTGATGGTCAAATCTGATATTGCAACACTTCCGCATTTTGCGCATGCATCTGCCGTTTGTGCGCCTGCTCACGACGTGTCACGACCCATGGAACCAATGGAATGGACCCATGGAACCAATATGGAACCAATAAGTCTTACTTCCGGGTGCTTCAAAAACGCCACTGAGCAATTTCATTGAAATGAATAGCTGGGGGCGGGGCAATCCGCCCTCTAGATATATTATAACTCTATGGTAAGGGGCCTTTGGATCCCCCTGTAGGAATCGTTAAAGGCAACCATTAAGGAATCGGACCGTTTAGAGGGAATGGCTAATGAACCGGAATCGTTAAAATCCTAAAGGATCCAAACCCTAATGATGAGGTGCTTGCCTACATTTGCATGGTCAAAACCCACATACTCTTAGTTGGCGGAGGGATACGTGTATCCACTGGAACGATAAAATTCCAACCGTGATCCGACATTTTGGCTATGGGGCCGTTGAAAATGGGTGGTTTTCATCACAAAAAAATAAACTGAGTTAGGAGTGTTTTTCTAAATATCCTATAGATGGGTTTCCGCGCGACGTCATCACAGAGCAGAGTGCGTAATCTGCGCATGCGGGAGGTAGAACGAACCGGAAGCGCCATTCACTCTGTTGTTATTTTCGGGATTTAGATAGGCATAATGCTGCTATTTTAGGCATAATAGGCATAATGCTGCTATTATATACAAACAGATCCAACTTCCGACAAATCATTTTTATTGAGTAAAGAAGATATTACAAACTGCATCATTTAATCTACTTTCATTAAACATCTGTTGTTGTGGTCGGGAGTTAAATGCCGTCGCTTCGAAAACAAACATGACAAGAAGTTGTTGTGCAGTAAATTGCGCCAATAAATCAAAAGATGGGTGGAAAATGTTCAATATTCCGAGGGGATCACACCCATTTGCTAAACACAGAAGAATATTATGGCTACAGGTCATTAAAAGGGCGGATTGGGGTTCCAGTGGCTCCAACGGTGGTGAGAGTTTGTGCAGCGCCCACTTCATATCTGGTATGTTTGTTTTCTAATATTATCTTAGCTAGGTATGCAATGAGTAAGTTGACACTGTGTGTGATTCATTGAACTGACATATTAAATAATAGCAGGGGTCTTCAACGTTTTCAGCCCAAGGGACCCCCTAGCTGAGAGACAGATGAAGCAGGGACCCCTTAGCTGAGAGAGAGAGATGAAGCAGGGACCCCCTAGCTGAGAGACAGATGAAGTAGGGACCCCTCAATATTGTATAAAATTGTGTTTCTGCTTTACTTGGTCTGCTCTTTTTTCCGTCTACACCTTTACTTCTTTGACAAAAATAGCTCACAGCGCGAGGCGTTGTGAGCTTGCAGATCCGCTATTTTTGGCTAAAGTTCTCCTCAGAAAAGGGATGCTAGGGTTCAAGTGGTTCATGTAAAAAAAAAATCATATCACACAAAGATTTGGCGGACCCCCTGTAGTAACTTTGAGGACCCCCTAGGGGTCCCAGACCCCCTGTTGAAGACCCCTGAATTTGTTTTCTAATATTATCTTAGCTAGGTATGCAATGAGTAAGTTGACACTGTGTGTGATTCATTGAACTGACATATTAAATAATAGCAGGGGTCTTCAACGTTTTCAGCCCAAGGACCCCCTAGCTGAGAGAGAGATGAAGCAGGGACCCCCTAGCTGAGAGAGAGATGAAGCAGTGACCCCCTAGCTGAGAGAGCTATGAAGCAGGGACCCCCTAGCTGAGAGAGAGATGAAGCAGGGACCCCCTAGCTGAGAGACAGATGAAGCAGGGACCCCCTAGCTGAGAGACAGATGAAGCTGGGACCCCATAGCTGAGAGAGAGATGAAGCAGGGACCCCCTAGCTGAGAGACAGATGAAGCAGGGACCCCATAGCTGAGAGAGAGATGAAGCAGGGACCCCCTAGCTGAGAGACAGATGAAGCAGGGACCCCCTAGCTGAGAGACAGATGAAGCAGGGACCCCATAGCTGAGAGAGAGATGAAGCAGGGACCCCCTAGCTGAGAGACAGATGAAGCAGGGACCCCATAGCTGAGAGAGAGATGAAGCAGGGACCCCCTAGCTGAGAGACAGATGAAGCAGGGACCCCTTAGCTGAGAGAGAGATTAAGCAGGGACCCCTAGCTGAGAGACAGATGAAGCAGGGACCCCCTAGCTGAGAGAGAGATGAAGCAGGGACCCCCTAGCTGAGAGACAGATGAAGCAGGGACCCCTTAGCTGAGAGAGAGAGATGAAGCAGGGACCCCCTAGCTGAGAGACAGATGAAGTAGGGACCCCTCAATATTGTATAAAATTGTGTTTCTGCTTTACTTGGTCTGCTCTTTTTTCCGTCTACACCTTTACTTCTTTGACAAAAATAGCTCACAGCGCGAGGCGTTGTGAGCTTGCAGATCCGCTATTTTTGGCTAAAGTTCTCCTCAGAAAAGGGATGCTAGGGTTCAAGTGGTTCATGTAAAAAAAAAATCATATCACACAAAGATTTGGCGGACCCCCTGTAGTAACTTTGAGGACCCCCTAGGGGTCCCAGACCCCCTGTTGAAGACCCCTGAATTATAGGATTGTTCAGTTGGTGATACATGGTACATTTTGGTGGAGTGTCTTCATCAGCTGATATCACATGTGTTGTACAAGCAATGTTCTTAAACTGTGGATAACGTTAACCAGTGTGCAGTTTGAGCTGGCTGAGCTCCTGTTTTTAAAAATGCTGAAAATAGCCGATCTACAAGCTCACGTCTCTTTGAAGTGAAAGTAGTTAAAGGGTCTGTTGGTCTGAGCCTTTCCTGTGAGCCAATTTGCACCGACTCTTTTTGATGTTAATGTTAATTAGTGTCATTGGTAATACCTATGAATGATGCAATGATTGATGCTAATGTGAATTAAGTGTATGTATGTTGTATACACATAGGCTGTCGCTGTGAAAAAGGCCAGTCAGCCAGTGTAATCTGTCCTCTGTCTCTTCATCAGGAGCACCGTCCATGGAGTATGACAGTCCAGATTTTGTTCCATACATTTTTTTCCCACAACACCAGAGACAACACAGCAAAAGTGTCACGGTCAGTGTGATACTGTATATTGTAACAGTTTCAACTGACCAGTCATCAATTGTAATATTGTAATCTGCCTTTGCCCTTTGTTGCTTGTTTAGTATGTGAACAAATAATGTCAGTTTTTGGTCTTGTTTGTTATTGTGTTCTTTAATATGTTGCTAATTATTTAGTACAGGGGTCTTCAACCTTTTCAGGCCAAGGACCCCCTAACAGAGAGAGAGATGAAGCAGGGACCCCCACTATACATTACATAAAATTGTGTTGCAGATTAAAGCTTTTCATAGATGTTGGATTCACGTTAATGTGTATTTTCAGACATGTAACGACTTAAACCGTCAATACTTCAATAATAAACTTTCACTCTGTACTTGGTCTGCTCTTTTTTGCCCTCTTTGCCGAAAATAGCAGATCTACAAGCTCACAACGCCTCGCGCTGCGAGGCGTTGTGGGCTTGTAGATCGTCTATTTTCGGCTAAAGTTGTCCTTACAATAGGGATGCTAGGGTTCAAGTGGTTAATGTAAAAAAAAATGATCCTATCACACAGAGATTTGGCGGACCCCCTGTAGCAACTCTGAGGACCCCCCCTTGAAGACCCCTGATTTAGTACATTAACTTTACCATACTGTACTGTTTTTATTTTTCTAGATATAAAAGAAAAAGAAGACGGGATGAAAACAAGGGCCCTCTTACAAGACTGGATGAGAATATAGCTCCTGTTCCTAGCCCCACAGGCCAAATGGACACAGATCCTCATGTATCCCCTGAAGGTACGTATGTGCAAGGCAAGCCATAACTGTTTACTTGGTTTTGTTGGTTGGTGGGTGGGTGAGTAATTGTATAGTGTTCTAGAGCAGACCTGCCAACCATTCTGTTTTCACCAGGAGACTCCTGTTCTTCCATTTCTCCTGTTCTTATCCTGTTTTGGAGGATTCCACCCTTTTTATTTTTGTGTCGCCCCTCACTAATATGCAGCCACGGCCATTCATGTTAATTAGCTAGTTCCATGAGTTTTTGATATGCAAATCACAATGGCAGTATGTAGTCCAGGGGCCAACACTGATATTTTCACAAATTGGTACCACCTAAGGTGACCGTAAAGTTTTTGTATTTTTGTCTTCCTACATGTCTCTAGTTTATATTTTGGTATGATAGCCCTTCCAATCTTGTAGCTTAATGGCAGTTATCACTACCTACCGGCTAATGTATCCGGTAGGAGACACAAAGTAGAATCTTTGTGTCTCCTACCCCGGGAATCAAATTATTGCGACAAAAAACTAAATATATCCATGTATTCAAGGCTTCATGGGGTGTGCAATTGATAACTTCTCAGATTTTTTTTGCAAAAAGACTGCTTTCCATAAGCTTGTAAAAGTTGACCCTCCTTCGGTCTAGGGTGGTCATAGCTGAATGGGTAGAGAGTCCCCCTGGAAAACTTAAAGGAGGAGTTCACCCAAAAAATGATTTATTTTCTATCAATTGCACACCCCATGAAGCCTTGAACACATGGATATATTTAGTTTTTTGTCACAATAATTTGATGCCCGGGGTAGGAGACACAAAGATTCTACTTTGTGTCTCAAATATAAACTAGAGACATGTAGGAAGACAAAAATACAAAAACTTTACGGTCACCTTAGGTGGTACCAAAATATGGCTTGGCCCCTGGACTAATGTGAGTGGGCAAGGTGTGAGTGGGCTCTCTCTCTCTCTCTCACATTCTGGCACACACACCCCAAAAAAACTCTTTCTGAGAGAATGGGAATGTTACTGTTTTACTGTCGCTTTATGTCTGGATAAACTCAAGTCCAATGCAATTTTAAAGAGATAGTCATTTTTAAGTAATTAGGCTAGTGGTTATTATTAAATATGTCTCTTTTATTACTACTTTTAACTTTTTAATGGATCCTATGTAAGTAAAGGCTGATAAAAGTGTCAAACTCCCCAAATCCACCAGAATACTGGAATTTACATCTACTCTGTTCTGTTTCTACCTATACGTTGTTATACCTTTCAATCCGGATGCCACCTCTGCGTCTCATTAGTTGTTGCTATAATATAGTAACATCATTTGTTATTTTTTATTTTTAGTAAGAATTTGAACATTTTCAGAAAACCATGGTTAGGTTTTAGAAGGCGTTTTTAGAATCAATTTTTTTTTTAGAATGTAATTGTTATACTTTTATGTTGTAGATAACAGAGTTTTCATGCTCCAAAAAGAGATGGACCAACTGAACCTGCAGTACAACCAGCTCCGTCATGACTGGCAAGCTCTGAAGACAGAACTGGAGGCCACAAAGGAAGAGAATCTGAAACTGAAGGAGCAGCTACAACTGTCCAATTTTGGGTTTGATTCTATTATAAGGACTCGGCCTTTAAGGTGCGTTTTTTTACTGGTTTACAGGAATTACAGGTTTTCATTTGGCTGTTGAATATTATACAAAGAAGCTCACTCGTGCTTAAGGGTGGGTTAAGCTGGGAGAACCACTTTCTTTTGGTCCTAATGAAATGTAGACTTGGACTGACCAACAGAGACCTTGCCTACAGATTTGGGCTTTCATTTTCAACTGTATCAAAAATCTTAAGAGAGTGGATACCCCTGTTGTCCGCAATATTGAAGCCCATGATACTATGGCCTAGTAAGGATGCAGTGAGGGCGAACATGCCAAAGAGTTTTAAACCAAAATTTAAGAACTGCCGTTGTATTATAGACTGTACAGAGATTTTTATTGAGAGAACATACAATCTCAAAGCAAGAGCTGAAACCTGGTCAAATTGTAAGCACCAAAACACAATGAAATATCTAATTGGAATAACACCAGCAGGAGCTATATCTTTTTTGTCGGATGGGTGGGGAGGCCGTGCCTCTGACAAGTTAATAACTTTAGATTCCAACTTTTTGAGAAAACTTGATTATGGGGATGAGGTTCTTGCAGATAGAGGTTTCCTTGTTAGAGAGGAACTGGCCAGTGTAGGAGCAACGTTAAGAATCCCAAGTTTCACTAAGGGAAAATCTCAGTTGCCTGGTTCTTGTGTTGACACTTCACGGCAGTTATCAAACGTCCGCATACATGTGGAAAGAGTTATAGGTCAGCTTAAAAGATTTCAGATACTTAACACTGTGATACCCATCAGTCAGGTAGATATGTTAGATGACATTGTAACCATATGTGCTGTTCTCACCAACCTTAGGAGGACTGTGGTGGCCCGACGATAATGATTTTTCTCTTTTTTCTTTTTTAAATATACTTTATTTTTTAAGGTTGAAACAAACATGGGACACATTAGAGATACTGCAGCACACTGCATACTGTTTGACTGTACTGTGTGAGTTAAATGCCTCAACTCCTCCAATTCCAAGTGCTTGTCAGGGTGGTGGGGGTCCCCAGAGAGAGAGAGAGAGAGAGAGAGAGAGAGAGACTGAATAAGAAGAGTTTGAAATGATCTAAGACAGACACTGTCGGTACACTCGCAGTAACAAAGTGGAAAGAACTTTAAAAATATGCATATTTTACATGGACAGAATAAATGCTGGTCTCGACACAAACACCTTTATACAGAGAAGATGTACATGAACATAAAACGTTGTGGTTTATGTCTGTTGAAGAAATTATCTATTTTTGATCATTTGATTTATTTGAAAATCTCACTTTAAACCACACCATAAAAAACAACCCTACTATATATGTTTTAAATAACAACAGCTGATCACATTAAATATATTCACAGCCACTCTGTTCAGAAGCAGGTCATTCAGTGTCGCCAGTTCTTATCAAACCACATGTTGTAACTCTCAGGTGGTCCTTAACTTTCCACTGGGTACAATGACGTGCCCAATATTTGTTGCCAGTGTGCACATGTGTGTGACAGCTATGGGTCCATTTGGTTCCATTTGTACATTCTCAGAGTTCAAATAAAATACGTAGGATTTTACAGTGTAGACTGAGGTCCCAGGGATAAACATCTTATGAAATTTGGGTCTGTGGTTTTATGCATATCAAACTGAGGGTCCTTGAAATTCAAAGGGTTGAGAATGACTGGTGTAGAATACGTAGAATATGTAGAATATGTAGAATATGTAGAATCCCAGACACACTGCATACTGTTAGACTGTACTTGTGCTGTTTCTGCATTTCTGTCTAATAAAATAATCTATCAAAATTCACCAGGCCTGTGTTTGTCCTGTAATATAAATTCAAAGTCCTCTTTTAATGTGATTCAACACTACAGTATATTTATTTATTTGGGATCTATTTGCAAGATCCACACTTCCATTCTTTGGACTTTCTGGTTATGTTTACACATACATAGTGGAAGTGCTGGCAGCATTTTGTGCATGTGATCATTTTGCCAAAGCTAGGCCTTTTGCAATGCAGACATGAGATCTGTTCAGCCAACTTGGGGTCTTTGCGGCGGCAGAGGAGTTCTGGGAGGAGGTGCTCTGTGAAGAAGACTTCAGCCCTGGGAAGTGTTTGTTGGAGAAAGGCTTCATCTCTCTGCAGCCGGGAAATAACACTCCCTGTTTTGGTCCACACCATGAAGTCACACATGTCCATTTGACTAACATACATTTCGAGTTGAATCTGTGCATAATATGGGTGGGTTGTTCGCAGATCATAGTTTTTATCGAGGCAAAATGATGTGTCCGACTCTGATCCCTCTAATCCCTCCATG
The DNA here is from genome assembly GCF_963280865.1 of Gymnoscopelus braueri. Lineage (NCBI taxonomy): Eukaryota > Metazoa > Chordata > Actinopteri > Myctophiformes > Myctophidae > Gymnoscopelus > Gymnoscopelus braueri. The sequence goes on along the minus strand of NW_027660629.1, from coordinate 1,598 downwards.
TACTTGAATGGACATTTAATTTCCAGCACACCTGTTCCACAGCAGTCGCAGGAAAATACGCCATCAGGAGAGGCAGCCAGATATGGTTCATCTGCTTTCACAGTTAGACCGACTGATTTGATCTTGAAATTAGCATGGATCTTCCTCATTTCGGTCTCATACATTTGGCGTGCAGTACCTTCCATTTTTCTGCCCCACATGATCGCTGGAACAGTGGAGAGATCCGTGGACTCGTACTGCATTAGCTCTTTAACGAGACTTTCAATTGAGGAATCCTTGCATTTGACAATTTTGTGAAAGGTACTGCCTGTTACACGACCAATTCTATGAATGTTCCAGGTTTCACACTCTGCCTGCTTTTTTGTCACATCCTGTAGATAGTCCAATGTGTTAGTTGTACATTGCCATCTCATTTTGTCATAGCTAGTTTTACACATCTCTTTAAGGTCAGCTGATGACAGGTCTTTAGCATCTGGATCATACATAGCTGTCAGGGGCTCAGGGAGTTCACATTCTGTTTCTGATGCTGTATCTGTGTCTGAGTCTGCAGTTGTGTTGATGGATGTAAACAGGACAGCGCTTGCATATACATTTTCCAAAGCCTGGATGTCTTCTGCTGTTATTGCTGTGTAATATATGTAATATGTAAGAAATATTGGGGGGGGGGGGGGGTAAAGAAAGACAAAGAACATTTTAATCACTTATCAAAATTACACAGACATTGATATTGTTCTCAATGTTGAATATCAATGTTGTTCTGCTGACAAATTAGTTGAATTATGTAGAATGTAAACAAAACCAGGCCTCTGATTTTGACTAGAAATACATTACATTGAAAACTATAGAGATATGGCTGGTTTGCAATATCTTGTCTCTGTGCTAAGTGCTATTGATACTCAGAAATGTAATCTGTCTGCAAATGTTCACACCACTGTATGCTCCCTGTAGCCTAATTCATAGCATTTTATTTCATAATTAAGAGTCTGCACAAAGTGCATTAAGGTAAAATTCAGACCTGCCAACCCTTCTGTTCTCAGGAGACTCCTGCTATTTGACCCCATCCCCTGGACGTCTCCTGTTCTTCCATTTCTCCTGTTCTTATCCTGTTTTGGGGGATTCCACCCTTTTTGTGTGGCCCCTCACTGATATGCAGCCAATGCCATTCATGTTAATTTGCTAGTTCCTTGAGTTTTTGATATGCAAATCAGTAAAATCACAATGGCAGTATTTGATTGTTCTTTTTGTTGGAAGGTGAGTGTGGTCTCTCTCTCTCTCTCTCTCTCTCTCTCTCTCTCTCTCTCTCTATCTCTCTCTCTCTCTCTCTCTCTCTCTCTCTCTCTCTCTCTCTCTCTCTCTCTCTCTCTCTCTCTCTCTCTCTCTCTCTCTCTCTCTCTCTTTCTTTCTTGATTCTGGCACACACCCACCCAAAAAAAACTCTTTCTGAGAGAATGGGAATGTTACTCTTTTACTGTCGCTTTATGTCTGGATAAACTCCAGTCCAATGCAATTTTAAAGAGTTAGTCATTTTTAAGTAATTAGTGGTTATTATTAAATATGGCTCTTTTATTGCTACTTTTTAACTTTTTATTGGATCCTAA